>NC_056738.1:339282109-339335166 GCF_019279795.1 Protopterus annectens | reverse complement strand
GCACATCTAGTAGGGCAGGGTCTGAGATTGCCTTGTAGGTGAGACACAGATCACCTCTGAGAAATCTGTATGATACCAAGTAGAGTGATAGTGATTTGAGCCTGTCCACATAGGACAGGTGTTGGAGGCCATGGATTCTCTTTGTGAGGTATTTCTTTGGCGTTTCCAATTGGCGCAGATGTTTGGAGAGGTACATATCAAACGGGGCATTATACTCAATTCTTGGTCTAATGAGGGAGGAATATAGAGAGGTAATAACCTCCTTTTTCTGGATGCAATTCCTTTACTTATGAGATGAACCAAGTAAAAGGCTTTTCTGACTGCTGCCGCTATATGATGATTGAATGTGAGATTGTTATCAACCCAGGTCACTTAACACAGGTTGTGTGGTTAGGGAGTTGCCACTGATGTGGTAATCCGTAGGGGCCATGTTTTTGCTGAATGGTATGATAATACCTTGTTTTGTATTTTACTTGAGGCTATGACTTTGGCACCAGTCATTAGTTGCTGTGAGACCCTCTTGCAGTATGTTAACATAATTTGGGGAGAAAATGACAGCACCCAACTTACAGTCGTCCGCAAACTTGGTCAGCCACAGGCCTTTTATCTTTGCCTGGACCTCTGAGAAGTAGATGCCAAACAGTAGGAGTCCCAGAACAGATCCCTGGAGAACTGCACTAGTGACAGGTCTGCTATCAGAGGTGGAGGTGCCTACTTTGACCTTGAGGGTCCTATCAGTGAGCCAGTTGGCTACCCACCTGATGAGATAGGAATTTACACCAAGTTGTGTTAGCTTCTTGACGATGCCTGAGTGGGCGATTGAGTCAAAGACCTTGGCCAAGTCAATGTAAGCTGTATGTACTGACTTTCCCTCATCCTTGGTGAGAGTCTCAAAGAAGTCAACCAGGTTCAACAGGAAGATCTGCCCTTGGCGATTCCGAACTTGGTGGAGTCAAGTGCTTGAAGATTGCCTATGTCCTTTATGAGATCCATAATAATTTGCTCTGTGGCTTTAGAGATAAGACTTGTCAAGCTAATGGGGTGATAGCTTCCAGGGTCAGTAGTGGCATCACATTTGTGCAAGGGGATGACAATGGCAGTTCTCCACTCTGCTGGAATGAAGCCTGCACTTACGTTGTGGTTGAATACGGTGCTCAATGGTGAAGCCAGTTCTTGCTGGAGATGGTGCAGAATACAGCCTGGGATACTATCAGATCCCAGGGAAGCTGTGTTCTTTGCCTTGGATAGGGCATTTAACACTTGATCTATGGAGATATAAGGTGTGGGATAAGTATTAGGGATGTCAAAAGGGCCTTTGGGGGGGACAGGGGGTGACGTTTGCACTGAACCTATCTGATAGCAGGTTGGCTAAGTCAACAGCATCAGTGTAAGTGATACTGTACTAATTCAGAACAAACCTGGGCCTTGTCATAGAGGTTTTTGATGGAAGGCTTTGTGGTTTCCATTTGTTTCGGATGCTAGTTTTGATTCATAATTGGCTTTGGAGGTTTGCACTAATGATCTAATTTGCTTGTTGAGGCTAATGAGGGAATCTTTCCAATTTGGAATGTTTTCCTTTTTTCCCTTGGACAGCAGTTTCTTCCTATTGTTGTAAAGCCTGTTGATAGAGGATGTGGACCTGATTCAAGGCTCCAGAGAGCACCCCTGCATTACCAGGCTATAATTCATACCACACCTTTCGGCGACCTAACCTGAACCAAAACACTAAAGGCGGAGGCGTGTTCATATTTAGTTGCTCAGCATAATGCATCCGAGATTATCCAAGTGCAACTAACTCTGGGCAAGACCGCAATCCAAATTGTAGCTTGCTACAGATCCCCCACCATGCTCCAGGATTCCCACTCCTCATTTCTTGATACACTGGAAAATATTAGGGTACAACCTAACACCTTAATAATGGGCAATTTCACCTACCCCACCATTAGCTGGGAAAACTACTCATGTACCAACTGTTTTGCTCAAAGTTTTCTGGAATTCATAAATTCCAATGCCTTGGATCAACTTACCCACACCCCCACCAGGGGCAACAATATCCTAGACCTGGTTATTACCAACATGGGCAACCGGTGTTCCACACCAGAGGTCAATTCCTTGTTGGTCAGATCCGACCACAAGCTAATCACCCTAGACATCCACATCCCACCCCCACCCCCCATTAGGGAAACCAACGTAATAAATTTCTCCAAAGCCAGCTTCACGCTTCTTAAGACAGAAGTGGCAAACTTCACAACACCCATGCTGACAGACAATAGAGGCATGACTGCTGAATCCTGCACAAATGCACTTTATAAGGACTTACACGAGTGCACGAATCATGCAATCCCTAACAGAACCAAGATGCTATCCTCCAAAAAAAAGGAAGCCAATCTGGTGGTCCCCTGCCATAAGCAAACTCTACAACAGAAGAAAGAAACTGTTGCAAAAAACAGTAAAATCCCAAGATTGGAGGAACTCCCTGGTCAGCCTCAGTAAGAAGCTGAGATCCCTCATAAAATCCTCCAAAGCTAGTTACGAAAACAAAATCCCCACTGATTCTAAAGACAACCACAAAGCATTCTATAGCTACATCAAGAATCTCAATGGCAGCACTCAGATCTGCTCTGAGTTACAGCACAATGGCACTAAATATACAGAACCAACTGATATTGCCAACATCCTGGCAGATAGGTTCAGTGCTAACTTTACCCCTCCTCTCATGCCCCAAAGGGCCCATCTCTATATCGGAAGAATGCAAAGTTCCTGTAATCACAGCTGCACAGGTAAAAAATACACTCTCCAAAGCCAAGAACACAACATCCATGGCACCTGACAACATCCCACGAACTACAGAATGAAATGGCACCCCACCTAAGTACCATGTTCAATCATAGCCTCACCTATGAGTGCATTTTCAGGTTAAGGCTCCCAGTGTTAAGCAGCATGATCTTCAGTTTGCTGTTTGACAGATCTTTTATGTTGGAAGATTTGTCTTTGGGACATTGCCTAAAAAGGCATAATGGGGGACATGAGAGCCTTTGCCAGTATCCTGAATCCCAGTGGTGACAGGTGGATGCCATCTCTGCCAAAGCATCGAGGCCTGTCAACCATGTCATCCCAGGCACACAGACTGGATCCCCTTGGAATGACACCAGAAACTTAGCCAATTGTTGAAGTCAATTATTTTTTGTTGGTATTGTGGTATCATTCTTGGTGAAGGTAGGATGCTTAATAGGGTTAGGGTCATACCTGCCTAGGACACATACTCTGAGAGCTCAAGTCATGTGACTTTTCATACAGTCCAGGGAGGTATGTCTCAAGTCATTCACACCAACATGGGCAATGACAGAGTCATAGTTATACTTGTTGTGGAGAGACTTAAGTGCATGCAAGCAAAATAAATATTCATAACAGAAATGAAAGGTGAAAGCACAATAGAAGGACTGGAAAATTCTAAAAATAATAGAAACACAAAGCCAAGAATATTCATTCCTATGATGAACTCAAGGAATAGCCTGCATGATTATAGTATGTGTGCATGCAATCGCACTCTAATAACTAGAAGAACACACCTTGTCATACACCTCTCTGATGTCAAACAAGTGCATGTCAAGCTTTGGTGCACACCTTGTTACACTTTTCAGAGATATTATGCTTTAGTCAAACGACAAGAACCAAACTATAATAAAAGGAAAGACAAGGATGTAGTCAAAAGTTGATGTATTCACAAACCAAATGAGTGTTAGCACTTTTGGCTGCACTTAAAATGTGCAACCTTCATCAGACAAGAGGCATAATTAATCAGGGGTTTAAAAAACCCACCCAAATGACATCACCATTACCTGAGCCAATGCAAAGGCAAAATTTAAAGCAACAACTCCCCCTTACAATAGAAATATACATTACATAAAAAACTTCACCATTTAATACATTATATAAAAATATTGGCTGATGTGTGGGAAAGGTCTGATAATATAGAATAGCAGGCAAACGGTAACAACATGGGTAGTCATAATAGCGTTATATTATGCTTTAGTCTCTTGCTAGATCATACCTAGTGTTTATAGCATTCACCACAGTAGAACCACAGCTGCCTCAAATTGCAGCATGTACAGGGAACTGGTACCACCCTTAACTTGTGGACAAAAACACCCCACCAAGCTGCTTGCTACAAGTGTAACATGCAGTTTGCTAGAATTAAACAGATAAATCATCATACACAGAGTGCTTCATACAGCAAACAGAGCATCTGCATTCATTTCTGAAGCCACAATGTTCTCACAGCTTCAAAAATGAGTTCTGGTTCTGCACTCCCACAGACTGGACACTTGCTGATCTCAGTCCCCCAGTAGTTTATGTCAGTGACAGCCACCGACTTTGGCCCACCCTAGTTACAACTGTGTACCACAGAACAGCACTAAAAGAAAGCTGAAAAAGCTTTTTACATTTCACTCAAAACAGGCAGACTGCTGTATTTAAAAGATTTTACAGATATTAGCACTTCAGACGTACACTTAGTTTCTAGATGTTTTTTTTTTTGTATGGCAGTTCTAATTGTTACAGCTTTCAAAGCTGCAAAACATGTTGTTCTATAATTTTTTTCTCTAAATTGCAGCATATTAGGACAGCTTAGGATCCGGGACCAGGTATTACAAAGTATGATTGTGTTGCCAATCACAACTATTTGGTTATGTGCTCTTGAAACAGAAGAATTCAATACATTCATATTTTGAATGAATTTCTTGAATCCATTTTTTCAATACCTTAACAAACTGGTTTATGATTGTCACCTGCTCATAATCCTCTGTGACAGAGTTGTAGCTAGCTCCTTTGGCAACATGAGCCATTCTCCGATCTGAAGCCCCCTCAAATTTACATTGAGGACAAAAAAATGTCCTTTAAACTGTAGCAAACCAATTGCTATAGCTAACAGAGGGCACTGAGTGCATCAGCCCTGACTGAAAATGCATTATCAACATTAATTTCTAAATACTAGTAAAGCACTAGTCTATACATGGAGTGCTAAAGTGCTGTAATGAAGATCGTACCCCCCTGACATCTTGAGCTCAGGGTGGCTGCCCCCTTTGTCCCACCTTAGCTACACTCCTTCTTTATGTTATTGCTATAGAGAGCAAAGATAACTATCAGGAATAATGCATGACTTTCTTCAACACAGCAAGGGGCTTTAGCTCCACAAAGATTAAAGTCTAGTTGAAAGTGTTAGATTTGGTTACCTCTAGTAATTCATCAAGTATTTAAGCCTTCTACCAGTATTCTTTACAATGCTTCAGAGCTAAACCTGTACATCTCCAGTCTTGGCTGGAGAGACTTCAAAGGTGCACCATTATTCCATCCCTGTTCAACAGTCTTTTTAGCACTAATTCTAGTCTTATCTTAAAAGTCTGCCCCTTAACAAGTAGTACAATGATATGGGTATGTGATGAGACTTCATCAGTCCTGGACAACTACATTTAGAGATCAAAAATTCCAAGGAATTAACAGAAAGTAGAAAAGGAAACTTAGGGAGCATTTAACAAAAAAAAAATAACCAGAATCATCTAGAGGTATTAGAGATATTTTGGAAACTTTATGAAAGTTTGTATAAAGCAGGGGAATGTGGAAATCAAGGAAAAGTGAAATGAAAATGTGTATGGAAGACTTAGGCATGCCAAGGTTAGAGATAGATGAGGCTCAACAACTAACAGTTAAGATAGGAGGAGATGAGATAAAAATGGCGACATACAATCAACCTGCAGGAAAGTCTCCAGGAATAGATGGTATTCCTATGGAACTTTGAAAGCTAGGTGAGAAGATAGCAATAAATATCTGGAAAGCTATGTTTAATAGTAATTTAAAAGGAGGGGAAGCACCAACATCCTGGAAAAAAGCTGTGGTGGCAGTAATACCTAAAGATGGTAAATAGCCATCAGACCCAGCTTCATATAGCCCCATTTCAATTTTTATATCTATAGTAGCTGAAAGAATGACAAATGTTTTGCCAGCATTGATATATCTGGATTATTGTGGTTTTGCAGAGGGGAGGCAAACATTTGACAACATTAATAGAACAATGATGAACCAGAGGGAAGCAGAATGTAAGAGAATGGCACTGTTGTTGGTAGGCCTTGATGCAGGGAACGCATTACACAGAGGGAGCTGGGATTTTATGAATAAGGCAATGGAAGCATTTTTATTCCCTCATACAATAATAAGATTAATTGGGAGTGCATTTGAGGGATTGGAGGCAAAATTTAAAGTGGGAGGATTCTTCTTTTGTACATTGTGTCTGAACAGAAGAACCCGTCAGAAGTGTCCTCTTTCTTCTTTGTTATTTGCATTATATTTAGAGCCACTGGCAATGAGAATAAGTGACTCCGAAATTCAAGGATATAATCGGTATGGTAGTCAAGAAACGTTGGCTTTATTTACAGTCAATATTACTTTGTACATGAAAAGGACAGCTCTGTGTGGTGGAACATTCTGAGACAGTTTCATGTCTTTTTTGGATATTAAATTAATAGGCTACACTAAAGACACAAACTAGCTGTAAACTATGTACCAACACATGAACTGGTTCAGCAATACCCATATTTATGGTGACATGACACAATGAAGTATTTAGGAGTATGAGTTAAAAAGTATTATTGCAGCTAAGGATATGTGTGAAGAGACTAAACAAAAGATAATACAAGAACTGATAAACTGGAAGCTTTTATGTTTGGATATGGATAGCAAGATACAAGCAGTAAAATGTTTTAGCACCTTTAGTTTCATATAAAGGTCATGCATATGTTTATTAACCAGAGGAGAAGACGAGGACAGGTAATAGTAAAGGATTGAAGGATTTTATCTGGGAGGAAAGAGAACAAGACTCAAGTGGGAGAAGCTTATCCTTCCAATTGAATAAGGTAGTTTAGGATTACCTGATTTGAAGGGATATGTTATAGCTACACAGTTAAGGCTCATATGCATAACACAAGCAACAACTATAATTCAAATTGAAAGCGATGGTGATGAAGCAGGGAGGTAATTCAAGAACTAAGGAGACAGTGGGATTCTGGATGCAGATCTTTAAGGAGAATGACAATTGCAATGCAGAATATTATATTCACAAAGTAGCAGAGTGTATTCTAAGAAAAGAACTTAAAACCAAAGCTGGAGAAAACTGGCAAAGAAATCAAGGTATTGGGAATAAATAACTAGAGGGGAAAGGTAATCAAATGGGAAGTGACCAAAAGACATTTGGACTGCAGGCTAGAGAATGGCTTCCCTATCAGGGATTGATATCAGGGCATAGGCAAGGAGAAGGGAAATCCTAAGAGACACATCTGCCCTGGCCGAGCTTTTAGTTGAATCTACAACAGAAACTGCTGTTAAAAAAGGGATAATTAGTAAGGCATATAAACTATTATATGACAACTATAGGAATCAATCTGAGGAGGTCAGAAAAGATTGGGAAGAGAGAGCGTATAAGTAATTCACAAGTAAACAATGGGAGGACATATGTATAGCTCACAAATATAAAACCAAATCTAGAAGATTTAGAATTCTTGCTTTGATGTGTTTGTATAGGTATTTTTATACCCCAAGTAGACTGCAAAGATTTTTCCTCAGGTAGATGGCAAATGTTGGAGGTATGATGGTGAAGAAAGAGGCAGCTGTGAAATATATGTTGTGGGAGTCTAATGAGATGGCAGAGTTTAATAATTCCCTGCACTGTACTTGGTCAGAAATATTGGTTGAGCAAAAGTGTGTAAATAAGGAAATTATTTTTTCAGCTAAGATACAAGATCTGAATTGCATAGACATAGTAAGGCCTTGTTGAGTTTAATTCTGCTGGTTGCCAAAAAAAAAGCAATTACTAGAAAATGGAAATCGAATTCTAAACAACTGTATTTGAAGTAGTGAATATTCTAACAGAGAAAAACTGGAATGGAGAGCTTTAGAAAAGGTAAATTCAAGAAACAGCTTCAGGTTAAAGGTACAAAAGGTGTAGATGCAAACTGCAAACAATCTTCAAAAATGTACCAAGTACCACCATGACTCTGGAAGTTTCAATTCTTTTATTAGGACAAACAATCAAAGTAGTAAGTGCTTTCGGGTTACATCTGAACCCTTCATCAGACATATAACCATATACATCTCCTAATCATTTAAATATCAAAAAAGGCACCAAAAATAATTTGTAAAAGTGTCACAGCCCTAAGTAATCATATCAGATTTTGCCACTAGATGGGAGCAAATATGCATATATCCCCACTCAAAAACATTCTTTAGTTAAAAACAATATATAAAAGGATTCAAAGATGGCCGCTGTTCTGTAAGCACTGCTAATCCTTAGCTCCTCTAAATATCTGGAATAAAATCAACCCAGAAGATTATCCAGAACCAATTTAGACAAAATTTCTTGAAATATCAACTCTAATTAACTCCGAAATAAAGTTACCAAGAAGAACAGACGGGTCCAGTCTATAATCAATCAAGATTGATAAGGATACAGAGAGATTAACTTAAGCCGTGTGCTCCTGCAGTTTTGCATACTGAATAATTACACTCAAAACTGAAGACAGTTACCACTACAGGATGTCGAAAGAAGATAAAAACATGGACACTGCCACATCTAAGACTAAACTTTTGGATTTACTATCTCCTGAAAAAGATTTGAATTCAAAAAGGCAGAAGATATTAAAACAACCAGATCCATCTAAAACTGGAAACAAAAGTAAACCTGATCAACCAGCCAATATGGGGAATATTAAAACAGCTTTACTTCCCATCCAAGAAGCAAAAAAAGAATTAACTGTACAACTACAAGCATTTGGAAGTACCTTTAACCAAATAATGGACAGATTGGATAAATCTAAAACCAAAATCATGGAAAATGAGGAGAAAATAACTCTAACAACAAAAAAATCTGACTCATGAAAAAGAAATTCAAAACATCCAAGAAAAAAATCACAGACCTGGAAGCAAGATCCAGAAGGAATAATATTATCATAAGAGGCATCCCAGAATCTGTAAATCACAATGAATTAATTCCTTTTATCATACAAATTTTCAGCATACTGCTCAAAGAACCTGGAATAGCAAAACAAATAATAGTAGAAAGAGCACACAGAGCACTAAGAGAAACCCAAGGTACATACAAACCCAGACCTGTCTAGGCAAAACTGTTAAACTTTCAAGATGTTAACAAAATCTTGCTGACTGCTAAAAAAAAGTGCAGGATCTGTTAACTGGAACAATAATACAATTTCACTGGCCCAAGATCTTCCCCTCCAAATAAGACAAGCAAGACAGCTCCTTTCCCCTTATTGTAAGTTCCTGATCGAAAGAAAAATAAAATTCCAAATGAAATACCCTAACACCTTAATTTTCTACTCAGAAGGTGCTAAATACACGATCACTAACCAAAAGGAAGCCAAAGAAACCTTTCTTACTGTTTTTAAAAAAATACCAACATTGGATCACTAAATATACTCACCAGAATGATGTCTGAATACTGGATGAACGATCTATCACTTTTTGGCCCTCCGAGACTGTTTTTTGCATCCTGCTGTATTGCTGGTCCTTTGTAGGCCTCTACCAACAGATTAGTAGTATTAATGCCTCATAATAAAAGCCACAAGGCCATCTGAGGAAAGTTAGACCCACTTCCGCATTTACTCTTTCCCACGAAAGGAACTAAAATATGTTGCCATGCTCTATGTCAGGTTACTTAAAACTGTGACACTTCCGGGACATCCAGCTGGCTTTAATGGTTCCCCTACGCATATTCAAGCTGATGGAATGCTCCTTTACTCGTGGAGCGAGCGACAAGTATTTTCCTGATCGCAGAAATCGCAAATTGCGGAAACCTACAAGAAGATGATTGGTCAAAAGTTTGTTCCTTCTAAGTAAGAAATATGTGGGGGGGGGAAAAAGCATTAAAGGCTTTTAAAAGCCATCCCAACACATCTAAAACAGTTTACACACAAAGCACGTCCTGTCATATGAATCAGCGGCTATTCATGCTTGAATACTGAGCATAACTGTTCAAATAAGTAATAACTGAACCGCTGATAAATAAGATATTCTGTGCTATAAATCTTTATAGCACATTAGTCTAAAAATGAAGTTGAATAATGTTAACTATCTAATGTATGTATTCAGATAAACGTGTTTAAATTCAAACTGCCCTAACTCAATAAGCACATATAAAGATAATTAACCGTTGCAATACACAAGATCACGAAGTTACTTTTGATCACATTCAGCCCCACTTACTGAGAACACCCGATAAATAGAGTACTTCTGTGTAATTGACATATGGTCTGCCAAACAGCTTTACAAACAAATATGTTATGTTTTAATTACCAATTAATGTTTATAATTCCTTTGCTATAATAAGTCCACACAATATGTGCAACATTTATTTTAAATGACTGAGTGGACATAGACACCCTGCACTTATAAAACAGTTAATTATCTTCTGACCAAAGGATAAAGTCGCTAGATGCTATTTATAAATTTTCAAAATACTATAACAGCTGTCTTGTGTTGGAAATCAGCTAATTAATCAAATGACACTACCTAACATCTGTTTTAAAGGTTGAAATAACTGGGAAGGTACACACATATTAATTACATTATAGCTTGGCTGTTTAGAGATCTAAAGTTATCTGATATTAACTAAATGTCCCCTCTAAAGATTGTTTGCCTTATCCAGCCTACATACATATACTATCTAATCCTGAGCAAAGATTATAACCAATTATTGTTTTAGACTTTTGATCTAAGCTTTGTAATGATCCCATGATGTCCCATGTAATGATCCCAAACAGCTTTACAAACAAATATGTTATGTTTTAATTACCAATTAATGTTTATAATTCCTTTGCTATAATAAGTCCACACAATATGTGCAACATTCGTTTTAAATGACTGAGTGGACATAGACACCCTGCACTTATAAAACAGTTAATTATCTGCTGACCAAAGGATAAAGTTGCTAGATGCTATTTATAAATTTTCAAAATACTATAACAGCTGTCTTGTGTTGGAAATCAGCTAATTAATCAAATGACACTACCTACCATTTGTTTTAAGGGTTGAAATAACTGGGAAGGTACACACACATTAATTACATTATAGCCTGGCTGTTTAGAGATCTAAAGTTATCTGATATTATCTAAATGTCTCCTCTAAAGATTGTTTGCCTTATCCAGCCTACATACATATACTATCTAATCCTGAGCAAAGATTATAACCAATTATTGTTTTAGACTTTTGATCTAAGCTTTGTAATGATCCCATGATGTCCCATGTAATGATCCCATAAGCGACTTTTCTTGATACTAAGTATATTTTTTGTTGCTTTCCACATCTGAATACCTAGCAACTGTATTTCGCCTGCCTTTCTGTTACATTGAAGCTGTTTTTACTGCATTTAACTTAATATTGCACTTGGAATCCTTGTTTGTTACTATTTGACTGTATTTGTAGCAAATTCTTCTGTGTAAGCTGTAGTAGCTGATTCATAGCATTTATAAGTGTTTGCTGTACCTGTTTCTGCCTGTTTTGTGAAAAAAAAGAAAAAAAAGAAAAAATATCTCTTGTTTTTCCTGCTTTACTAGTTTAGTCCAGTTTCAGAGTTGCTGATTCCTGGGCTTTGGTTGTAGTTCCTGTGTACTGTTTCCTTGCCTTATTTGGGGAAGGGAAGCTACCTTGCTTTCCTGCTTTACTAGTTTAGTCCAGTTTCAGAGTTGCTGATTCCTGGGCTTTGGTTGTAGTTCCTGTGTACTGTTTCCTTGCCTTATTTGGGGAAGGGAAGCTACCTTGCTTACCAGTGGGAGTGGGAAGCATTGAGCTGCCTTTTGTCCAGTTTTGTGAGGTTTCAGCCAGTAACTAGTAGTTTATTGGTCGTTTTGGGCCAGTTTCTAGCTTTTTCCAGCCCCCTGGTATAAAACGCAGCTAAACGCTGCTAGCGATTTAGAGCGATTTAGCCGGAGCTGCCACTGTTGCACACTAGGGCAGTGCCGTTAAGCAGGTTTAAACTATTCGGGCTACCTAAAGTCCACTCTTCAAATTTTCCCTTAAAACTACCTTCCTCGAACTATACTACTGATCAAATCAGCGATCCTATAACTAAAAGATCAACTCTACTTGACTCCAAGTAGACTATTCTCTATCTATTAAACCTAGCACTTGCTCCTACAGTACTTATTACCTTGATACGGCACTCTTGTCATAGATAGTACCCCAAAAAGGCAACCCCCCATTTCTCGGTCACCCACGCCCCCGAATCTTTTTAAAGTTTTTGCCTACCCTTCTAGCATGTCGAGGGATCAGTTGCTAGTGTCCTCTCCTGCTCAGCTGGTGAACCTGGGAATATTGAGGCAATGTTTCAATTGCCTCATGTACACAGACAACCCTTTCCTCCTCCCACAAAACACAAATACATGCGAGAGATGCAACTATACGGCCAAACTGGAGGCTGAGCTCTCTCAACATAGGACTGGCAAGACCAGTCAGCAGGAGAAGGTTACCACACACACTATAGACCCAGTCTCACTTAGTACCATTACAACCTCAAATCATACACATAAACACACAAAGACATACTCGGAGGCTCTGATCAAAAATCTACCAAAACAGCAGAGGCCACCAAAGCAGACACCCAAACAACCACCACCTCAGAACACAACACCCGCAACACATAGGCCTCACAGTCAGAGTGTCAAACAGTCACAGCCCTTAAGGCCAAACACAATGCCAGACACACTAGTCATTGGTGACTCCATAGTCAGACACACTGATGTCCCGCTCACCAGACTGAGTAAGGAGAAGGTCACAGTAAGCTGCCTGTCGGGCGCTAGAATCCGCCACATAACGCAAGCACTCAGGTCTCTCAACAGCAGGTACAAATATGACTCAGTCATTGTCCACGCTGGTGTAAACGACCTGAGATGTACCTCCTTGGACTACATGAAAAGAGACATTGAGGAGCTCTCTGATTATGTAGCCCAGGCAGGTATGACCCTGACCTTGAGCAGTATCCTACCTTCACCAAGAATGATGCCACAATACAGAGATAAGATGATCAGCTTTAACAATTGGCTTAAACACTGGTGTCATTCAAAGGGGATCCAGTATCTGTCTGCCTGGGATGACATGCTGGACAAGCCACGCTGCTTCGCAAGGGACGGCTTGCACCTGTCACCACTGGGATTCTGGATATTGGCAAAGGCTCTTGCCACCCCCATAGTGCCTTTTTAGGCAAGGCTCAAATTCTAAACCTACCACCCTAGAACACAAAAAAGGAAAAACTAAGGGTAATGCTGCTCAATGCCAGAAGTCTAAATCTCAAAATGCACGCACTCGAGGCCCTTCTCAGTATGGAGAACATCGATGTCTGTGCTGTGACAGAAACCTGGTTCAAGGCTCCTGAGAGCACCCCAGCGCTATCAGGTTTTACCTCATATCATGCTCCGCCCCAAAATCCGGACAATACCAAGAAAGGAGGGGGTATCCATATTCATCAAGGACACCCACACCTCAAGACTGGTGGCAACGCACGATGCATCGGAGACCATCCAGGTGCAATTAACCATAGGCAAGACTGCTCTGCAAATTGTAGCATGTTACAGGCCACCCTCACAAACTCAGGAAACTCACATGGCCTTCCTGAAAACACTAGAGGGGATAAATGTATCACCAAACACCATCATACTAGGTGACTTCAATTACCCTAATATAGACTGGGAACACTACTCAAGCCCAAACACCCTAGCCCAAAAGTTCCTGGAATTCATAAACTCAAATGCCATGGAACAACTAGTCACCATCCCCACAAGAGGAGATAACATACTTGATCTCATCATCACGAACATGGGAGCACAATGTTCAACACCGAAGTATAGCCCTCACTGGTGAGATCAGATCACAAACTAATCTCGCTGGAGGTCCTGATGCCGCCCCCACCTGAAATAAAAAGACCACAGTAAAGAACTTCTCAAAAGCCGACTTCACACTTCTAAAGACTAGTGTGGTCTCCTTTCAGGCCCCGAGCTGGCGGAAAACAATACTCAAGCCGCTGAATCACTTACAAACGCCTTCTACCAGCACCTGCAGGACTGCATGGATAAGGCAATCCCAAGCAAAACAAAGACTCTTTGTACCAAAGGCAAGCGCCCAGTCTGGTGGACCCCAGCCATAAACAAACTCTACAACAAAAGGAGGAAGCTACTACAAGATAGAGCAAAATCCTTAAAAGGTAAGACACCCTTGATCACTATAAGTAAAAACTAAGAGCTCTCATAAAATCATCCAAAGCAAATTTCGAGAGAAAAATAGCTAAAGACTCAAAAGACAATCATAAGGCCTTCTTTAGCTATGTTAGAAACCTAGGAGGAAACTCCCAGATATGCTCAGAACTAGTTCAAAATGATGTGAAGATTACTGATCCTACAGACATTGCCAACATACTGGCTGACAGGTTCAGTGCAAACTTCTCCCCTCCCCCAAAAGGAGAGATATCTATACCAAATGAGTGCAGCCCCCAAACATCTCCAGCCCAAGTGAGAACTGCTCTCTCCAAACCTTAAAACACAGCATCCATGGGACCCGATGGTGTCCCCGGCTGTGTGCTCCACGAACTCAATGAGGAATTAAACCCACAGCTAGGACAGCTGTTTAATCAAAGTCTTACCTCTGGATACGCACCCAGGAGTGGCGCACTGCAACTGTGGTCCCACTTCACAAAGGCGGTGCCTCCACAGACCCTGGAAATTACCGCCCATTAGCTTGACAAGCCTTATCTGCAAAGCCATGGAGAGGATCATAATGGACCTCATAAATAAAGACATAGGGAATTTGCAGACTTTGGATCCAACCCAGTTTGGCTTTGTCAAAGGCAGATCATGCCTTTTAAACTTGGTTGACTTTTTCAAACAGTCACCAAAGCCATTGATGAGGGAAAGGCAGTCCATACAGCCTACCTCGATCTGGCTAAGGCCTTCGATACAATACCCCACTCGGGTATCATTGAAAAACTCATCAGCTTAAATGTTAACCCATACATCACAAGATGGGTTGCAAACTGGCTGAGTGACAGAACCCACAGGGTCAGAGTTGCTGGCGCCATGTCAGACTCAAAGCCTGTCACAAGTGGTGTCCCACAGGGCTCAGTCCTGGGCCCACTCTTGTTTGGCATCTACTTTTCCAAGTACAAGCAAACACAGGAGGGTTATGGCTGACAAAGTTTGCAGATGACTGCAAACTGGGCCATAGTAGAAAACACATCTGACACAGATATCCTTCAGAAGGGTCTCACAGAAATGGATAACTGGTGCCAGAGCCACGGCCTAAAGTTAAATGCCAAAAATGCATAGTCATACCCTTCGGGAAAAACAAGGTTACCCCTAGCTACCAAATAGGTGGCAATCCACTGAGCACAGAAGAAGTTATCAGGGACCTGGGGACCCAGGTTGATAGTAGTCTGTCATTCGACACCCATGTAGCTAAAGTAGTTAGGAAGTCCTTCTACATTGCCCACCTTATCATGAAGGGATTCTCATCTAGATCAAGGGAGGTCATAGTCTCCCTTTACTCATCACTCATCAGACCAATGATTGAGTACAATGCCCCATTCGAATGTATCTGACCCGACACTTGCAGCAGCTGGAGAGGCCACAAAGTTCCTCACCAAAAGGATAAAGGGTCTCAAAAATCTGTCCTATGCTGCCCGACTGAAAGAACTCCAGCTCTATTCAGTCGCCACCGCTTGCTCAGAGGTGACCTTTGCCTAACATACAAGGCCATGTCAAACCCAGATTTGATGAATATGCTTCACCTCAAAAATCTAGATCCATCAGAGCCACAAGGGCGGAGACTTAAACCTCGACACGGCTATTAATAGGACGTGCTGGAGGGATAGATTCATCACCCAAAGACTCCCTATGCTGTGGAACAAAATCCCGGTACATGTGAGGCAGAGCACCTCGCTGGCCTTGTTCAAGAGAAATCTTGACCAATGGATGGGAGATCGCAGATATACCCCAGGAATTACCTCAGTGTCACTGCTCGACAGAGGCACAGCAAAATAATGGGTATAGTTCCCCATACTAAAGGGGTGGCGTAAGCCACAAAACAATGGGCTAGGCTTATAAATGCCCTCGGGCAGATAGCCTAGTATGAACCTATGAACCTATGAGCTATATGCCTACTAACCTTCTGTGAGACATAACTGCAAACCTTAAATGTCTACGATAAAATATAATAAACATATTATATTAATGTAAATGTCTTGGAGTAGGGAACTTCCAATAAGGTCGGTGAGGGACACATTAATAAGACTCATGGAGAAGCAATAATATTGTGCTATGTTAAAAACTGCACAAAACCGTGGGGTAGTAATAATATGAAAAGAAGCTTGTTTTATTAAATGACAGACACTAGAGACAATCTACAATGTATCATATACTTGTAATGATTGCTCATATGTACAATATAGTGATATATTTCCTATACCTGTAAGCTGAACCCCCCAAACAAAATAGCTCAGCTGAGCTTCACAGATAGCAGACGGATCACTATGGATTTACAGTCTAATGCATGGTATAAAGGGAAAGGAAGTAATGTTAATGGAAAGGGAGTGGAGAGGGACAGAATACAAAGGAGAACATATAAAATAATCTTAGCTCTTAGTGTTAAAATAATGAAAGGATATAGTTAACAGTTCTACTAATATCTTCTAGTATATTACTATACCATACTAATGCTTATAAATCTATTCATACTAAAAACCCTGTTTCAATGGACCTTTACTTATTATAATGGTTTTATTAAGACCTTCCCAAATTACATCTCTCATTTATTGCTAATCACATAGAATGTACACTTTAGTTATTCTATCAGATACATGTAAACACGTTGAAGAGTTTAAGGATTCTTTAGTGGTGCTTCGTAGGGAATTAGCTTGTTAAGCTTTGTCTATGTAGAGAAAATCTTTGCAGGGATACTAGTTCACATTTTTTACTTAAATATGACAACCCAATTTATAATTATTATGCTGTACTACAGATCTATAAAACTAATAACGACTTACTCCCTGCATTATTCCTGGTCCAAGGGGGTAGTGGTTAGGCACTGGGTGGGGACGGGAATAAAAGGATGCTTTCTTAATTTAATTTTATCAATACATAAACAGAAATCATCATCAAACAAACAACCACTCTAGACTTATTTCACAAACAACCCAAGTACATAAATGTGGGAATTTGATTCATGGAATATCAAAGGGCTCCAGAATAAGAAGAAAAGAAAACTTTTCTTACACCTTATTCTGAAAGCGAAATCGAACTTCATATTGGCACAGGAAACACATTTATCACTTGAGCAATGGTCAGAAATTAAGGAGAAAAAATGGATAAGGGATATCATAGCTTCTGAAGGCAAATCAAACAGTGCTGGGGTAGCTATAATTAAAAAAACAGTTCCAAGACAAAATTTTAGAAACCCAAGTGGACAAAGAGGGGAGATGGTGCTATGTAACTATTTTAACTCCAAATCTTCATAAACCTCTTCTCATCCTTAATGTTTACACACCTTGTAAAAAACAGCATATTTTCTTTGCCTCTTTATACCCTATCTTAAATAAATTCCAAAATTATTACACGATTCTAGGTGGTGACTGGAACACATATCTAAATCCTGAACTAGACAAAACAAGTTCAAATTCAATATATAACAAACAAGCTCACCTAGCACTAAGAGAACGTATTCAGGATTACAAATTATATGACCCTTTTAACTATGGAGATAGTATAAATAAATCCAACAGATTCACATTTTACTCCCAATGCCACAAAATGTGGTCAAGAATAGACTTTTTTCTTATTTCAGATGCATTTATCAAGCTTGCCCCAAAAATGACCATACACACTAGATACCTCTCGGACCACTCCAAAATTAGTTTAGACCTCAACGGAATTACAATGAATTGCACATTGAAAAAAGGATACAATTGGTCTTTGAACCCCAACCTTCTAACCAAAAAGGAAATAATAAATGATATTCAATCCTTACTCAAATCAACACAATCTAACATCCTTAACTCTCAATTACCTCTGGATATTGAGTGGGCGGCAACCAAAGTGCAAATTAGGGGAATACTTATTAACAAAACAAGCTACCATAAAAAAATCCTCCTTAAGGAAGAACAGGAATTAGAATCCAAAATTCAAAAGCTTGAGAATGACCTATTAATAAACTATAAAACTCAAACTAAAACCAAAATCCTGAAACTTCAAAAAGACCTATGCCTATTACATAACAGCAAGTTATCCTTCTATGAAACCAAAACCCTAGCTAACTATTCTAACGAAGTGCAAATACCATCTTGAGCACTGGCCAGAATTATAACCTAAACTAATTCTCCCTCCCAAATATCAGAAATACTTTATGAAAACAAACATTACACAAATATTGAAGATATTAATAAAATCTTCGAACAAATATATTCACAGACCTATGGAGACCAAATATCAATAGCCTCAAAAGAAGAAAGAACCTGTTTCCTTCAAAGACTCAATTTCCTGAAACTAGATTCAAAACAACAGGAAAGGTTAATTGAACCTATCTCTACCAATGAAATAACCGCAAAAAATCAACAAATGAAATCACATAAAGCTCCAGGCCCAGACAGTCTCACAGCTGAATTCTATAAAACCTTCTCCCCTATCTCAGCTCAAATTCTATCCCATATACTGAACTATATAATAAACAATAAAATTAATGACCTGCACTTTAATGCATCTAAAACTATTTTTATACTCAAAGAACAAGCTGACCCAAAAAAACCCAGATAACTATAGACCTATCTCACTATTAAACAGTGACACTAAAATACTAACATCCATACTTGCAAACAGATTGAAAAGCTTAACAGATAAAATTATTTCCCCCGAACAATCTGGTTTTACAACACTCAGACAAACGAGTGATAACACACTAACTCTTAATACTTTAATCTCTCATGCCAAACACTCTAACCTAAATGTATACGCTCTAATTATCGATGCTCATGAAGCCTTTGATAGGGTAAATATAGAATTTTTACTCCAAACATTGACTTACTTCAATATTCTGCAAAAATGTATCCAGATCCTGCAAATTCTATACAATAAGCCCTATACATCTGTTTGCAGCCCCCCAAACATCTCCAATGCCCAAGTGAGAACTGCTCTCTCCAAAGCAAAAAACACAGCATCCATGGGACCTGATGGTGTCCCCGGCTGTGTGCTCCACGAACTCAACGAGGAATTAAACCCACAGCTAGGACAGCTGTTTAATCATAGTCTTACCTCTGGATACGCACTCCAGGAGTGGCACTGCAACTGTGGTCCCACTTCACAAAGGCGGTGCATCCACCGACCCTGGAAATTACCGGCCCATTAGCTTGACAAGCCTTATCTGCAAAGCCATGGAGAGGATCATAATGGACCTCATAAATAAAGACATAGGGAATTTGCAGACTTTGGATCCATCCCAGTTTGGCTTTGTCAAAGGCAGATCATGCCTTCTAAACTTGGTTGACTTTTTCAAACAGTCACCAAAGCCATTGATGAGAGAAAGGCAGTCCATACAGCCTACCTCGATCTGGCGAGGCCTTTGATACAATACCCCACTCGGGTATCATTGAAAACTCATCAGCTTAAATGTTAACCCATACATCACAAGATGGGTTGCAAACTGGCTGAGTGACAGAACCCACAGGGTCAGAGTTGCTGGCGCCATGTCAGACTCAAAGCCTGTCACAAGTGGTGTACCACAGGGCTCAGTCCTGGGCCCACTCTTGTTTGGCATCTACTTTTCCAAGTACAAGCAAACACAGGAGGGTTATGGCTGACAAAGTTTGCAGATGACTGCAAACTGGGCCATAGTAGAAAACACATCTGACACAGATATCCTTCAGAAGGGTCTCACAGAAACGGATAACTGGTGCCAGAGCCATGGCCTAAAGTTAAATGCCAAAAATGCATAGTCATACCCTTCGGAAAAACAAGGTTACCCCTAGCTACCAAATAGGTGGCAATCCACTGAGTACAGAAGAAGTTATCAGGGACCTGGGGACCCAGGTTGATAGTAGTCTGTCATTCGACACCCATGTAGCTAAAGTAGTTAGGAAGACCTTCTACATTGCCCACCTTATCATGAAGGGATTCTCATCTAGATCAAGGGAGGTCATAGTCTCCCTATACTCATCACTCATCAGACCAATGATTGAGTACAATGCCCCATTCGAATGTATCTGACCCGACACTTGCAGCAGCTGGAGAGGCCACAAAAGTTCCTCACCAAAAGGATAAAGGGTCTCAAACATCTGTCCTATGCTGCCCGACTGAAAGAACTCCAGCTCTATTCAGTCGCCACTTGCTCAGAGGTGACCTTTGCCTAACATACAAGGCCATGTCAAACCCAGATTTGATGAATATGCTTCACCTCAAAAAATCTAGATCCGTCAGAGCCACAAGGGCGGGAGACTTAAACCTCGACACGGCTATTAATAGGACGTGCTGGAGGGATAGATTCATCACCCAAAGACTCCCTATGCTGTGGAATAAAATCCCGGTATATGTGAGGCAGAGCACCTCGCTGGCCTTGTTCAAGAGAAATCTTGACCAATGGATGGGAGATCGCAGATATACCCCAGGGATTACCTCAGTGTCACTGCTCAACAGAGGCACAGCAAAATAATGGGTATAGTTCCCCATACTAAAGGGGTGGCGTAAGCCACAAAACTATGGGCTAGGCTTGTAAATGCCCTCGGGCAGATAGCCTAGTATGAACCTATGAACCTATGAACCTATATATTAACAAAACTTGGCCAAAGAGAATTTCAATTAAAAATGGAACTCGTCAAGGATGCCCTCTATCTCCTATACTCTTTAACTTATATCTTGAACCACTCTTCTTAAATATTAAACAAAATCTTTACCATAACCCCCCAATAATATTTAACACCAAAATCTTCCTCTCAGCCTTTGCAGATGATTTGAATATCTGTTGTACTACACCAATCGCAGATGTAGACAAAATATTATCTGCTATAGAACACTTTTCAAAAATATCAAATTGCAAATTAAATCTTTAAAAAACTAGCATATTTCCTTTAAAAACCCCTAAACCATTCTCGCTTTTACCCCTAATAAAAACAAAAGAGGTAATCAACTATTTAGGTATTACTTTTTCAACAAACAATGAAGATTTCTACTCAAATAATATAACTCAAAAATGGCAGAATATTATTTTAGACCTTAACTGATGGAAACATTTAAAACTACCTTTCCTGGCAAAAGTCTCAGTAATTAAAATGAATGTATTACCCAGATTATTTTATATATTCATGACTACTCAATTAAACATACCTAATAAATTTTTTAGACAAATTCAAACTTTGCCTGCAAAATTTATATGGGAACCTAAAAAAACAGAATCTCATATACTAAACTTTCGATCCCAAAAAGTAAAGGTGGCTTAGACCTTCCCAACTTCGAGACTTATTACCTAATTACGAATACTAATGAGTACTGCGAATAGCTGAATACAACCCAAAGAATAAAGACTGGTCCCCGATGTGGATAATAATATACCAAAAACATATCAAAAGTTTGGATATCAACCCCAAAGTCCTACCCTTTTTAAACACCACTTTAATGAAACCGTGCAATATAACAGAACCCCTTAAACACTCTATCTCACTAACTCAAAAACTCTTTAAACATTTAAATTTGGCACAAGCTATGATAATGTTACAACCTTTGCACAAAAATCCCAACCTTAAAATAAACACTCAAACCCTAAACCTGAATCCCTTTCCTAGATTAATAAATATAACCATTCAAGATATACATACCCATTTCTAAACGGTTCTATACAAGAAATGAGGAATCAATTGAACCTTCCCAAATCCTATCTAGTGATTCTAAGGCAAATTAAAGGACTATGTTCCAGCTATCTACAAAACTGTAACATAACCAACAATGATTTATTAACATGTAATTCCCTATGGAAGACCATCCTTTCAACTAAAAAATGTATCACTAATTCATATAAATTAATCAAAGACATTAAATTCCAAAAAGACATACTTGTTTCGGGCTTTTGGAGAAAGGATAATCCATCCATTGATAACCTTCAACTAATTCAAGCAATTAACTTAACAAATAAATACATACCCCTTAAAAAACTGGCATTTACCCAACTTATGATCTATAACAACTCATATTTCACTCCAATTATTTTACATACATTTAACGCTATGAAATCCTCTCTTTGTCCACACTGCAAAATTCTATCGGCTGATATACTCCATCTATTCTGGAGCTGTAAGTGTGTATTTAAACTTTGGAACTCCCTTAAATTTCAATTACAAAAAAATGTGCTATCAATCATCCACACTCACCTGGGAATTTACTCTTCTACATATCCTACCAATTAATATCTCAAAAACTCAAGCAATTACTATGATTAATCGTTTTCTCCTAATAAAACTCTATATAGCAACCAGTTGGCTTAAGCTAACTAACATCTCCTGGAAAAATTTTAGATTAATGGCAACCAAGCATCTCTTAACCCATAAAATTTTAATTGACAAGGGGAATATAAACATCAAACACAGGAAATTATGGGAACAAATCTTTAATATTATTCTTGCAATACAGTGTAATAAATAAAAACATATAAAATCCATATTAAAGTGTATGTATATATATATATATATATATATATATATATATATATATATATATATATATATATACACATATATATATATATATATATATATATATATATATATATATATATATATATACACACACACTATATTATAAAATAACATAAATATATTTATTTAATATGGCAATAGAACTTAAAAAACAATATAGAAAAATTATGTATTTATTATTAAAACATTTTTTTTATAAAACTTATACATATACTTAAGACCATCAACATAGATGGATATCTATATCCATAGGTATAGTCCATAATTTCCATCTCAGTGTTTCAGGGGTCTATACTTCAAGAATGGTTTAATCAAAACTCTATCATTCAAGCCTTTATCTCTATCTGACTGCATCCTAATTAACCATTTTATCTCTTCCTTCTCCATATAACTCTTTATATTCCCCAGCGTATTACTTTTTCTAACCAACTCTACCACCATGAACCTAAATTTATGACATAAGTCATGATCTAAAACATGTTTGGCCTATGCACTGGTCTCATCTTCATGATTAATAGCATAAATATGTTTAACTGTACTCGGACCTTTTATAATTTGAATGAAGGTGAACGTCAAGCACTTATTAATTTAAGTAATAATAATGAAATTATTATTAGGCCTGCAGACAAAGGTGGGGTCGCCGTTGTTTTAGATAGGCAGTATTATGAAGAGGTATTGCAATCAATGCTTGATGGGAATGAAACTTATCAATTGATAAATAATACACAGCTAAATAAGATAATTAGTAATATGCATAGCAATCTATATGATTTGTTAATGTGTGATGTTATTGATCCTGACTTGTATAAATATTTTCTAGTTGAACTACCAACCATTCCAACTTTTAGGGGCCTTCCTAAGATTCATAAAGACCCCCAGAATCCTAAGATGAGACCAATAGTCACTAGTAGAGGGTGGTTGACAGAACCACTCTCGATATATGTTGAGAAACAACTTAGAGAGATAGTTTAAGCTACATGTACTATAATTAAAGACACTCAAGATTTCCTTACAACTTTCTCTGAATGTGTAAATGATGGTCTTAATTTGTCTAATATTTGGCTTGTAACTTTAGATGTAATGTCGCTATTTACTATGATACCGAATGTAGATGGCTTCGAATATTTTAGACAGTTTCTGTGTGCAAGAAATGTTAGTAGTGACATAATGATGAAATGCATGCTGTTGCTTGAGTTGATCTTTGAGAACAATGTTTTTGTATATATTGATAAATACTATTTGCAGACAAAAGGGGTGGCGATGGGGACACCTTGTGCGAACTCATACGCCAATTTAGTCATTGGTCCAATAGACGTTCATCATAGACATGGATTATGTTAGAAATATTAGATACTACAAAAGGTTTGTAGATGATGTCTTTCTCCTATGGGAAGGTACTGAAGTTGACTTATGCTCGTTTATTGAGTACATCAATCAAACTACTAGTTTTTAGAGATTTGAAGGTAAATGGTCTAGATCAGAAATTGAATTTCTAGATGTGCTCATTAAGGGAGAAAATTGTAGCTTCTCAACCTCATTATATAGGAAAAGTTGTAGGAAGAATAGTTTGATTCATCGCATGAGCATGCATCCTAGACACATATATCAGAATATAGTTATTAATCAAGGACGGAGACTATCTAATTTGACTAGTGATGATATTAAATGTGAACAAACATTAAGTAACTTGAGAGAGGAATTTATTATGAGGGGATACTCTAGAGAAGAAAGTGATGTACTAAAGGATCCAGCAGTGGTAGACAGAAAAGGGAAAGGGAGACCTCATTTTTGGAAAAAAAGTGTGAATGCTACTGAATCAACTCAAGCAACAAAGTATGTTAATTCAACCAATACACAAGTCAGGCTGAATATACTATACTCAAATAACAATAGGAATATATGTAAGGTGATAGGTAGAAACTGGGCTATTCTAACTACCAACGATGAAATTCGAACTATAGTTGGTCCCAAACCTAGATATACTTATTGTAATAATAAGTCCTTGAAAAGGCTATTATGTTATGAAGAGAATAAAGAGAATAGAGTGACATCCAGTAGGCAAGGTACATTTCCATGCAGGAACTGCAATCAATGTTCTTAGATGTTGGGCTCTAATAGTTTTGTACATACTGATACTGATAGGGCTTATACCTTTAGGCACTATGCTGATTGTACGTCCAGAGATCTTGTTTGTTTAGCCAGCTGTATGAAATGTACCAGCTTCTATATAGGCAAGACAAATCGGACCTTGAGAGAGAGAGTGAGGGAGCATATTTATGCTATTAATTGTAAAGATGAGACCAGTGCATTGGCCAAACATGTTTTAAATCATGACTTATGTCATAAATTTAGGTTCATGGTGGTAGAGTTGGTTATAATAAATAATAATAATAATAAAATAATAATAATAATAAATACATAATTTTTCTATATTGCTTTTTAAGTTCTAGTGCCATATTAAGTAAATATATGTTATTTTATAATATACCGTATATATATATATATATATATATATATATATATATATATATATATATATTTATTTATACATTTTTATTAGGGTTTTTTATGAACCTATGAACTAAAGAATGTTTTTGAATGGGGAGATATGCATATTTCCTGCCATCTAGTGGCCAAATCTGATATGATTATTTAGGGGTGTGACACTTTTACAAATTATTTTTGGCACCTTTTTTGATATTTAAATGTTTAGGAGCTGTATATGGTTATATGTCTGATGAAGGGTTTGGATGTAACCCGAAAGCATTTACTACTTTGATTGTGTGTCCTAATGAAAGAACTGAAACTTCCAGAGCCGTGGTGGTACTTGGTGCATTTTTTGAAGCTTTAGAAAAGGGTAGGAGCAAATTACTCAAAAAAAAAATGGAAATTTGGGAAAAATACATGCAGAATAATGATTTGGATCAGGAGTGAGTTTTAGGGGAAGGCAGAAATTGATCAATTTATGCAGGGATTGATGATAATTGTATAAAAGAATATATATGATGCATAATGTTTGTAACTTAACATGTTAACATGGTTTGTTTTATTTTATTTAAATGTATGTTTGCCTGTGTATTAAGTAATAATTCAATAAAGGAGTTTAAAAAATTCCAAGGAATTCACAGATGTCAGTGGTATAAATAACACTGCCATCCTTACATACACAAACAGCGAACTTTAGTTTTTGCTAAATCCCATTACAGAAGGTTACTAAAGTTTGGGGGTTTTGTGACATACAGAAAATTAAGATGATCTATCAAGTTACATGTCCTTTAAAATGATCTTTGTCTATTTCACCATTTAACAATAGACCCTTGAAGCACTCAGAAAATTCCGTTAATCACAGGTCCATAAAACAGTGCATAAACTAAGATTCATTTCAGGATTCACTGTACTAATGGCATCTTTGAGAAAGCACTTTTCCATTTATTCAGTGAATGAGACCACGAGAAGGACACTAAGACTTGTGTAAATTGTTTGGTTATCATTCATTCTTTATGTAGGTGAAGAATGGATGACTTATCAAACTCACTTAAAGATCTTGAAGTTCCATCAGTAGCACCTCAAGACATTATTCTCCAAAGCAGGAAGAACACCATGCTTTCATCAATTGTCTTGCACAAAATAATGCTGCCAGTACTGAAGCAATGATTCTTGCGTAGTACTCCTACTGGACTAGATACTATGCACAGTTATTTTAACTCTCAGTCCATTGCTATATTGATACTATGCACAGTTATTTTAACTCTCAGTCCATTGCTATATTGATACTATGCACAGTTATTTTAACTCTCAGTCCATTGCTATATTGATACTATGCACAGTTATTTTAACTCTCAGTTCATTGCTATATTGATACTATGCACAGTTATTTTAACTCTCAGTCCATTGCTATATTCCTGGTATAGTCATGCTACAGACTCCCACATGTGGGCAAAAAAAGTACAAAATGCAATAACAATGCTCCTGTAGAAAAAAAGTCATACTGATAAAGTGCTGGAAGAACCTTGCCACCAAGCATTCTTAGTCATTTTGCAGTCTTCATCAGGTGAGAGTAAGAATCTGAAGAAAAAACTGTTTGTCTCTTAAGCAAGAAAAACAAAATATAGAAACGACAAAAAAAAAAAAGCCTCAAAACAGCAGATGGTTCTCTCTCTGTCTCTTTTTCTCAGGTGGAAATATCTGTAATTCTATAGAAGAAAATGTTGCAGGATTTTTGTTAATGTTTTAATGTTACTCCCTGCAAGCCTATGGCCTATTTGAATTGGAGGCCTAATGACTTGCAGGTAAAGGTTGAATTGTAAAATATGAAACAATGTAAACAAGAAAACAAATATGACCAACATGGCAGCCATGTTGGCCATATTTGTTTTCTTGTTTAAATTGTACACCCAAATCACAGCACAGCTGCTGACAAACTCCCTAAAGAATTCCTGAAACTGGCAGCCCCTATAATTGCATATCCCATCTCAATACTCATCAACCGCTCTATTAATGAACAGTACGCCCCTCACATTTGGAAAATATCTCATATTATTCCACTCCATAAAGGTGGCCCATCCAAGGAAATAAACTTCTGCCCCATAGCAATTCTCTCCCCCCTCACACAAATCCTAGAGAAATGCATCCACAACCAACTCTTGAACTGCTTCCTTATCAACAACCTACTTTCCAACTCTCAGCATGGTTTCCAGCCAAAGCACAGTACTAGTACATCTCTCCTTGCCTTTACTAACTCCATCCACCAACACTTGAACAAAGGCCAACAGGTCGCTTCTATATTTCTAGACATGTCTAAAGCCTTCGACACTGTGTCCCACCAGCTCCTTCTTAACAAACTATCCACCTACGGCCTTAGCTCACCCACATTAACTTGGTTCCATAGCTATCTTTCTAACCGGCAACAGGCCACAGTATGGGACACCTCACTCTCCCGTCTCCTCCCCACCTCTGTGGGAGTCCCCCAAAGTTTCATTCTCGGTCCACTCCTCTTTATTATATTCACCAATAACCTCTGCACAGCAACCCAGCATACCTCCATAGTTCAGTACACTGATGATTCTACCGTTATCTGTTCTGCTCCTTCCACCCTAGATCTCCAGATTAGAATGCAATCTGTTTTTCAGGACATCGAATCCTACCTCTCACAACACTAACTCATTTTAAATCCCAACAAAACCAAAGTTATAGTATTTAGCAATAAAAAATCCAAAACTTCACAAATCCTGCTATCTATTACCTCTGCTAATGGTGCCAAAATTACCCCCACTAACCACACAAAACTCTTAGATATTACCACAGATGACTACCTCAAATTTAGTGTACATATTGCCCAAACCATCAAAAAAGTCCACATCAAATTAGGTAGCCTGTATAGAGCCAAGCCATTCCTAACGCCCAATGCCAGGCTTGCCACTGCATGCACATACCTCCTAAGTACCCTTCTCTGTGGTTCCATTGTCTTCACCAACCTCCAGAAATCAGACCTCAATAAACTGGAATCATGTTACCATAAAATTGCTAAATTTGCCACCAACCTCCCACTCACATCCCATCACTGCTCATCACTTTCAGCCTTAAACTGGCTAGAGCTACCCAACCTTCTGTCTCTCAATCATCTAGCTTTAACCTACAAAATAATCTATCATCCCAATAACTGCCCTGCCATATCCTCCTTAGTTCAACCACACTCCAACCATTGAGCTCTCAGATCCTCCAACAAACTCTTACTTAAGGTGTCCAACTCCCACAGCCAACACGGTGACTCCCTCTATTCCCACAATATAGCCAAACTCTGGAACTGCCTCCCAGATACCCTAAGGAACATACCCTCACATGATCAATTCAAAACACTACTAAAACACCACCTTAGCAACAATTGGCTATGCTCCTGCCACTCCCCTGCTTAAACCCCCTCTCCTCTCTTGTTAGCTACTCTCCAGTCTCTCCTCCTGCTTCTTTTGTAATTTAGTTCTACTTCCTCTACCCCCTTTGCCATTAGCTCTCTCAGCTTGTGTATAATGCTTTACTTCAACTTCTTGTTTATTCACTACAGAGCTGTTCTATTAGCAGGTTTTCAGTTTCCACCATCCTGTTGTGTTTGTTCATCGAGGTAGATCATCCCCAGGGATCTACACCAGTAAACACACAATACTTGTGTAATATTTTCTCTTGATATGTAATGTTTTCTGATATTGTAAAAATGCATTCTATTTTGTGATATTTGTTTTGATATTGTAAAAATGTATTCTAATTTGTAATAATCTGTATATCTAAAATCTACTTGTATTGTATTTTCTGTGGAGATTTTCTCCCCGAGCCTCCACTGAAAATGGGCCTCTGGCCCAGTCGGACATTCCCGGTCAACAAAATGTAATAAAATAAATAATGTATTAAATTCAGATAAAAAATAATGGCAAACATGTCAGCAATCAGATCAGATACTATCTTCCCAAATTAATTTGACAGGGGCCAGGGTGGGATTTATAAAGCAAAGAAAGAAGATTTATAATTGGTGGACATTAGCAAGTTTTTTTTTAGTTGTGAAAAGTTACGAAATTAGACATCATATTCTTCAATATTACAAACTGTTTGACTGTGTAGAATCACAGTTTTTCATGTAAAACTTTAGAAAAAAATGAAATCAATATTGAGAGATAGATAAAATAAATCCATGATAATACTAATAAAATAATAGTTTATAAAGGTATTCAAATGAGTCTAGGGTCGAAAGATGAACAAAACATGGTTGTCCTATATTCCCTACTTTTATTGATACATATGATAGAAAAACTAGCAATCTGGAATAAGAGAAGAGTTACAAAAACATTATCATGAAGGTAAAATGAAAGCATGGTTCAAGTTATTTGCTTATGAATGCATTTTAATAGTGAATTATATTGATGAAATATTATACAGAGTGATAAATATAATCAACAATTTTGATAAGTATCCAAGTTTGGAACAACTTTGATACAAACCAGAAAACAGTAGCCATAGGAATGTGTGAAGGGACTGAGTGATTGCAGTATAATCAAAAAGCAAAAGGTGTATATTGGTCTAATTATAGCAAAAGATATATCAGATATCGTTGGAAAAATATACAGTACAGAAGTCAAACATTAAAGGCGTACTTTCAAATAAAAAGTTCAACATCAATGCAACAGCAGGTAAAACTGACAAAGGATTATGATCTGAATAATTAGATATATGGTCAGATACATCTCAATCCCACAGGATAATAAAGGAATTTTAAGAATTCAAAACTGACAAAGTAATGCATAGATGGTACCAATAGGCCTAGAATTCCAGAAAATAACCTAATCATTTTAAATCCAGAAGGTATATTCAGCATGCAGCTTTACATGACATATGTAGTAACCTTTAATGTTGTACAATGGATAAGGACTAACAATGAAGGGAAATATCTTAGAAATGTTAACGTATTGATGAAGGCAAGAGGTATGAATGGTGTGGCTATTAGATAATAAATTAGCAGCAAACAAATTTGATAATAGAAAAGTCAAGAGGTGTACCATTGCAAAAATGGAATAAGGTTAATAAAAGAAAAGGATGATTCATTTATGCGCATCTGTTTGAAACAAGAAGCAATAGTACGATGAAAGAATTACAATTGAGATGGTTAGTTACTGAAAATCTAAACTGTACTGAAATGGTGTGGTAACAGGTACATTGAACATTGCAAATGAAGTAGACCTAAGGGACTAAAAAAAACACTTGTAATTTATTGTCAAGCTTATGACAAAAAAGGTTAAATAAAGAAAAGAGGAAAGAAAACACAACTTTCTGGTTATGTAGACGTAATTATGCAGGTTCAATCTCTATGCTTTTATAACATAAAGATGTAGTACAGTTAGACCTTGACAAGCAAGAAATAAGAAATATTTAATAGAAAAAACAACATTTTCTAACCATTTCCATTAATGGAGAGAGACCAGTTGGCATAATGGTTAAGTTCTTCACCTCCCATGTACAAGGTACTAGGTCTGATCCTGACCTCTGACCAATGCCTGTTTGGAGTTTGCATGTTCTCCTTGTGTCTCTGTGGGGTTCCTCCCACCTCCAAAAAACATGCTGAGTGTTTCCATCTCAAACTCACCAATGAATGGAGCTGTGGCCAGCAGCACAGACTTGACATAGTACCCTATAGGGGAAGAGTTGTACAGATCGACTGCTTTAGGTCTCTACTATGGTGCACAGTATCCTCAACATAGGAGAACATGAGTAACAGCCTGCACGCCGTGAAAGGGATAGCCATGTGACAATGTAAAATATGCCTCTGGGTGATTCTGTCATTTTGACTAATATCGCCAAAATTGGCACGGGTAGTTACCAGTGACAAGTGGTTTGAGGACCTGGCCTACTCCGACCTACGCCAGGGACACATGCTAATGGTGGGAGGGGTATAGGTGCTCCTATTGGCCAGTGTGTGCCTACCATAAAGCCCAGCAGCCCTGGGTCAATAAACTACTGGCTGGCTGGTGTCTAGTTGCCCAACCCAGGCTACCTGGGATAGGTCTGTTGAGTGAAAGCTGGACGTAAAACCAATCAACCTGCCAAACATGAACTGAGAATTGCTACACTTAATTTAGGTTCACTGACAGGATGCAGCTTAGATGTGTAGAAATGGTGATATGGAGGAGGCTGGACATCCTATGTATCCAAGATCCAAGATGGAAAGGCAGTGCAGCAAAGCAACTTGGCTTGTAATCCAGAGTCTACTACTCAGGAGGAGTCAGGCTAGAAATGGTGTAGAAATTGTAGTGAGAGAGAGCTTTCAGAAGGCAGCAAGGGATATCATCAGAATTAGTGACAGACTCATGGCAATCAGATGTCAGTGTAATGAAAGGACAGTATTCATAATCTCAGCTTATACCCCACAGCAGGGATATGATAGTGAGGAAAAGAGTGCATTCAGACAGCAGTTGCAGGACCTACTAGATAAAGCAGGACAACAGGAATTGGTGGTAATAATGGGTGACTTGAATGCACATATCAAGACAGACACATGATATGAGGACTGCTTGGGTCCACATGGGTGGGGCAACAGGAATAAAAAGGGAGAAACCATTCTAGACTTCTGTCTGGCAAATGGCTTAATAGTAGCCAACACATGATTCAGAAGGAGAGAGTCACAAGATCACATACAAGAGTGGTCAACATGCAACTCAGGTAGACTTCCTTCTAGTAAGGAAAGGACACTGGGGTAGAATCAATGATTGCAAAGTCATCCCCAGTGAAACAGTTAGCCCACAGCATAAACCACTGGTTGCCACAATCAGCTGCAAGCAGTAGTCAGAGAAAGCTCTAAGGTCAATAGAGACCTGGAAGTTGACTGGAGAGAAAGCACAACAGTTCAATGAATTACTCAGGGCTCTAGCATCCCAAGAAAAGGAAGAAATACCAAAAAACTTTTTTTTGTTTACTGGGACATCCAGCGCTTATTGGTGGAACCGAAGTTTTTTGGTAAACTGTTACTTCTTTCATTCTTTCTGAAAAGGAAGAAATAGGCGGAGTTGAAGAAGAATGGCTGCACCTCAAAACAGCATGTGTGAGGACTACAGAATAGATATGTGGCCAAGCCAGGTATGGAAATTAGGTACATAAGGAAAGCTGGTGGTGGAATGCAGAAGTCCAGGAAGTCATCAAAAGAAAGAAGAAGTGCAGGAAAAAATGGGAGAGAGAAAAGATTGAGCAGGCTAATAAGGAATGCTGGTTGGCTAACAAAGAAGCTAAGAAAGGAGTTGTAATCACAAAGAACAGGGTATTGGAGGCACTCTACCAGCTTCTGGTAGGTGACTCAGTAGGTGGTATAAAGAAACTATATCAGGTTGCAAGGCAAAGACAGAAAGATAAAGAAGATAGTCAGACATGCTTCATAAGGGATGCCAGCAAAAACCTGCTCAGCAATCCACAGTACATCAAAGACAGATGGAAGGAGTACATCATAGGTTCATAGGCTGGTACTAGGCTAGCGGCCCTAGAGCCTATACAAGCCTAGACATAACAATTCCCTGGCTATTTATTCCCACACTATTTACTTCCTGGACCCCTGTCTATCAGGGCAAATGATGTGATCTCAGGGTGAATTTCCTTTCTCCCATCCAATCATCAAAGTTCCTTTTGAAGAGGGCCAAAGAGGCGCTCTGCTTGACATGTATGGGCATTCTATTCCAGAGTCTGGGGAGTCTCTGGGTCAGGAGCCTATCCCTCCAGCATGTTTTGTTTATTGTGATGACAAGGTTTAGATCCCTGGAGCATGTGGCTATGAGGGATTGGGATTTCTTTAAGTGAAGCATGTCCAACAGCTCTGGGTTTGACATGGCCTTGTATATTAAGCAGAGATCACCTCTGAGTAGACGATATGCGAAGTTGGAGTTTTTTAAGGTGGTCAGCATATGGCATCTGCTTTAGGCCTGTGATTCTTTTAGTGAGGTATTTCTGTGGCCTTTCCAGTTGTTGCAGGTGTCTTGAGAGGTACATACCAAATGGGGTGTTGTATTCTATAATGGGTCTAATGAGGGATGAGTACAGTGGGACAATGACCTCCTTTTTTCTGGATGAAAAGCCCTTAGTGATGAGGTGTGCCACATAGAAGAATTTCCTGACTGTTGTGGTGATGTGGTTATTGAAGGTGAGACCACTGTCCACCTGAGTCCTTAAGTCTCTTATCACACCTTCAATGTTTAGTGTACTGCCACCTATGTGGTAATTCATGGGTACATGTTTTTTCCCAAAGGGGATAACTATACATTTTTTGGCATTGAGCTTGAGCCCATAGCTCTAGCACCAAGCATCTGTTTCTGTAAGGCTCTTTTGTAGAGTATCCACATCATTTGGTGATTCAATAATGGCTCCCAGGTTGCAGTCATCTGCGAACTTTGTTAGCCAGAGTCCCTTAGCATTGGCCTGTACTTCAGAGAAGTAGATGCCAAACAAGAGTGGTCCCAGGACTGAACCCTGAGGTACTCCATTTGTCACTTGTCTGGAGCTGGATTTGGAGTCAGCTACTTTTACAGTGTGGGTTCTGTCAGTAAGCCAGTTGACAACCCATCGAGTAATGTAGGGATTAATACCCAGCTTAGTACGTTTATCTATAATTCCAGAATGGGGGATGGTGTCAAAGGCCTTGGCGAGGTCCGGATAGGCTGTTTGGACTGCCTTACCCTCGTCCACAGCTATGGAGACTGATTCGAAGAAGTCAATCAGGTTCAGGAGACAAGATTGGCCCTTTACGAACCCAAACTGGGTGGGGTCCAATGTTTGAAGGTTGCCAATGTCTTTGTTTATAAGTTCCATGATAATACGTTCCATGGCCTTGCAGCAGCTTCTGAATGAAGAAAACCCTAAAGAAGCTGTACTGGCCCAGAAACAGCCTACGATGAGAGAAGAGGAGCTCACCCTAGAAGAAGTAAGGATCGCATTAAGGAAAATGAAGTCAGGGAAAGCAGCAGGCTCAGATGAAGTCACAGCAGATAGGATAAAGATGCTGGGTGAAATAGGGGAGAAATGGCTCTTGAGGGTACTCATAGCAGTGTGGACAGAAAGGCATATCCCAGATGAGTAGAGAATAAGCATACTCATGCTAGTGTACAAGAATAAAGGGGACATTCACAACGGTGGGCAATACAGAGGCATCAAACTCCTATCACATTGCATGAAAGTTCTGGAGAGAGTGATTGATAAATGGATACGCAGAGTAGTAGAAAATAAGATGGGAAATTAACAGGTTGATTCAGATCAGGATGTAGCACAAATGACCCAATAGACCACAAAACAGGTTAAATCAGATCAGGATGTAGCACAAATGATGCAATGGACCACAAAACAGGCTAAAACTTCCAGAATATCACAACAAGCCACAAGAACTGGAACTGAGAACAAGAGGCACAAATTTTAGAGTAGACAACAATTTATTTTCCGCTTTCATCATCAGACTTCATCAGAAAACAATACATTCAACAGTAATAAACTTTCAGTTTAAAAATATCTGTAAGCCAATAGAAAGTACTTCTTCATCCCACAATTAATTGACATTACAAACTCAACTATTAAAGGCATACACTTCTGTTAAAAACTATTTCTTCAAGTGAACCCTGCAGTTCTTTAAAAAACACTTGATGTTGACTACATCATTCAGCCCTGGTGCTTTGTCAGAGTTTAACCTGATCTGCCACAGTGCTTCTTTTTGTTCCAACTCTGTCTTAACATCCCCACCCCTTATATGAAGTGTGACATGTTCCAGAACTGAAAACAGGAACTTATTATAGTTAGGACACTTTCAAGGTGTGTTTAAAAAACACATTTCTACTATCCTTCTTTTTTATGCTATATGAGTGCTTTTTGATCCTGGCACAGAGAACCCAGGTGGGCATCCCAATATAAAATGCAGTATAATGAGAACATAACCCAGTGTACACCACAGCTTTGGTTTTACAGTTAAATTAACCAGGCACTGGAATAGTGTGTGGCAAATGGGGAAAATTTACAAAAGGTCCCTCTAATATGTACCTACAAATGGAGCAACTTCCACATTCATGCATGCCAAATGGTTTATGTGTGTGTAAAATAGTCCTTTTCTCTGTTTTTTCTTCACCCTCTCAAATAATGATTTTAAATTATAGTGATTTTTACACATAAAATGGGGGTGGGGACCAACCGTCGCAAAAAAGTCCTGATTAGCCTCTAAAATATTTCAGTTGTCCTGTGTAATGCCTCTTATCAATCCACTATCCAAAGTCATGTTCAAGTTACAAAATGTTTCTTTGTTGGACTTGTTCAGGACTTTGGAGTCACTATAAAGAACTTGTAATATGGGCGGGTAGAGTGACATCCGATTGTCTATGACATACTTAGCTGTACTTCTTAATTTGTCTTCATGGTAACCTCTTTCCAAAAATAGTGAAAAAATAAAATCTATTTCATTAATAAATCACTGTCTTCACTGGTCATTCAACTGGCCCTGATATACTGGCCCTTGGGTATGTTGTCTTTCATAAATTGTCGATGAAAGCTTTTATAGTGTAGGTAACTGTTAGTAAAAGTTTTTTTATGGTGAATCCTGCTTACAAATCTCTTCAATACCTTAACCCATTCTAAAGTGACATCCAAAAGGTTAACCTTTAAACCCATGTCATCTACAGTAAATTTTAGAAACTCAGAACCAGTATTTAAATAATCTATAAACACTTTCACCTAGTTGATGTCACCTTCTAAGATGAAAAACAAGTCATCGACAAATCTTTAAAAAACAAAACATGATGTCTACCCATAATAGGCTCCAAAAATGTGTTTTCCCACCATCCAACAACAAATGTTTGCGAATGTAGGAGTGGCTGGAGACCCCATAGCAACCCCTCTGTTCTGTTTATACATGTTGTTATTGAACATAAAAAAAATATTTTTCAAGAGAACATCTATCAAATCACAGCAAAAGTTGCACTGGTCATCACCTTTTACGTGTATTCCACATGAAACAGGAGTAGAATATGTAAGACAATATGTTGGGAGATTTTCTAACCTCTCTAAGGACCAGTGCAACGTTTGCTGTGATTTGATAGATGTTCTCTTGAAAAAGTCTGAAGAATTAAGAGCAATTAAGGGCAAATACTATTAAGTTTGAACTGCTGTATGTCAGATAATTCTCCCTTCACTGAGGAGCAGCAATCTCCAAATTAGAATATTTAAGTAACAGTTTTATCTGCATGCTTTCACTGAATTATTTGGAGTTTCAGGACTCTCACTTTCAAGTCTTGAACTTCCAGTAGGGTGCCTCTGAATTCAATCATGAATAAAACAGATGTTGAAAAGAAAACGAATTGTGAGCAAGGGTGCCCGCAGGCAGGTGCAAGGGGGTGCACTTGCACCCCCCTGGAACCGGCTGGCCGAGAAATTCATTTAAATAAAAAAAGTTTTTTTTTAAAGGGAGTTCCTCTTTAAGAACACCCTTTGCATCCCGTCCAGTCACACAGACGCAACAGGTGTTTGCGACCTGTTTTCGTCTTCTGTGTCTGTGCGTGACTGATGGTTTATGTCCTTTTCTTTCACACCTACTGGAGATTTGAATTCAAGAGGACGTTCGGATTGCGCAGATGAATGTAGAAGTGAAAGGTAGGTGTGTCATGCCACATGATATTACAGACAGAAACATTATAAATTAATAGAATGCTATAAAAAAGTTGAACAGAATTTTGATTATGCATCTGCAGATGTTGTATATGATTTATGAGTGAAAGCAAGTATATAGTGGGAAAACAAAAAGAAAAGTATAAAAAGAATAATAGAACAGTTTTAAGATTCTATGCTATCCATTGAGGTTGCATAAATAACTTGGTGGTAAAACAGATATACGACTGCAAACATAATGTGAATAATTTAAAGTTCTTTGTACTTTTACAACATCCAGAATAATTAAGATGTAACATTAAAACTTGGGTATTGAAGTAAGAAAGTTATTTTATTTTAAAATATAGGACTTATAAACCTTATGGTTTAAATGTAAAAGTAAATTGGAGTTGTTTTATATAATTTGAATACCATTACTTTAAGAATATGAAAAAAATTGATTTAATTAATTATGTTAACTATTTATATGGGTTGTAGTAATTGTGAGCTTTATTCCCAAGAAGGCTAGTGAACCAAGGCACCAGGGATTTTTATTGTAAAGAACAAAAAAAGTGTTGCCTTCAATAAAAGCAGGACAAGTGTGTTTTGTTCATAGGTTCATAGGTTCATAGGTTCATACTAGGCTATCTGCCCAAGGGCATTTATAAGCCTAGCCCATAGTTATTTGGCTTTCACCACCCCTTTAGTTTGAATAAAACTATGCCTATTATTTAGCTGTGCCTCTGTCAAGCAGTGACATTGAAGTAATCCCTGGGGTATATCTGCGATCCCCCATCCATTGGTCAAGATTCCTCTTGAACAAGGCCAGTGAGGTGCTCTGCCTCACATGTACCGGATTTTGTTCCACAGCATAGGAGTCTCTGGGTGATGAATCTGTCCCTCCAGCACGTTCTATTAATAACCGTGTCAAAGTTTAAGTCTCCGCCCTTGTGGTTCTGAGGATCTAGATTTTTGAGGTGAAGCATATTCATCAAATCAGGGTTTGACATGGCCTTATATGTCAGGCACAGGTCACCTCTGAGCAAGCGGTATGAGACTGAATAGAGCTGGAGTTCTTTCAGTCGGGCAGCATAAGACATATTTTTGAGACCCTTTATCCTTTTGGTGAGGAACTTTTGGGGCCTTTCCAGCTGCTGCAGGTGTCGGGTCAGATACATTCGAATGGGGCATTGTACTCAATCATAGGTCTAATGAGTGATGAGTACAGGGGACGATGACCTCCCTTGATCTAGATGTGAATCCCTTCATGATCAGGTGGGCAATGTAGAAGGTTTTCCTAACCACTTTAGCAACATGAGTGTCAAACGATAGGCTACTGTCAACCTGGATCCCCAGATCCCTGATGACTTCTTCTGTGCTCAGTGGATTGCCACCTATATGGTAGCTAGGGGTAACCTTGTTTTTCCCGAAGGGTATGACTATGCATTTCTTGGCATTTAACTTTAGGCCATGGCTCTGGCACCAGTTATCCGCTTCTGTGAGGCCCTTCTGAAGGATATCTGTGTCAGATGTGTTTTCGACTATGGCGCCCAGTTTGCAGTCATCTGCAAACTTTGTCAGCCATAACCCTCCTGTGTTTGCTTGTACTTCAGAAAAGTAGATGCCGAACAAGAGTGGACCCAGGACTGAGCCTGTGGGACACCACTTGTGACAGGCTTTGAGTCTGACATGGCTCCAGCAACTCTGACCCTGTGGGTTCTGTCACTTAGCCAGTTTGCAACCCATCTTGTGATGTATGGGTTTACATTCAAGCTGATGAGTTTTTCGATGATACCTGAGTGGGGTATTGTGTCGAAGGCCTTTGCCAGGTCAAGGTAGGCTGTATGGACTGCCTTTCCCTCATCAATGGCCTTGGTGACTGTCTCGAAAAAGTCAACCAAGTTTAAAAGGCATGATCTGCCTTTGACAAAGCAAAACTGGGTTGGATCCAAAGTCTGCAAGTTCCCTATGTCTTTATTTATGAGTTCCATTATGATCCTCTCCATGGCTTTGCAGATAAGGCTTGTCAAGCTAATGGGATGGTAATTTCCAGGGTCGGTGGAGGCACCGCCCTTGTGAAGTGGGACCACAGTCACTCCTTGGGTACGTATCCTGAGGTGAGGCTAAGATTAAACAGCTGTCCTAACTGCGGGTTTAATTCCTCATTGAGTTCGTGGAGCACCCAGCCGGGGACACCATCCGGTCCCATGGATGCTGTGTTTTTTGCTTTGGAGAGAGCAGTTCTCACCTGGGCGTTGGAGATGTTTGGGGGCTACAATCCTCTGGTATAGATATCTCTCCTTTGGGGAGTTTGCACTGAACCTGTCAGCCAGTATGTTGGCAATGTGTGTAGGTTCAGTAATCTTCACATCATTTTGAACTGATTCTGAGCATATCTGGGAGTTTCCTCCTAGGTTTCTAACATAGCTAAAGAAGGCCTTATGATTGTCTTTTGAGTCCTTGGCGATTTTTCTCTCAAAATTTGCCTTGGATGATTTTATGAGAGCTCTTAGTTTTTTACTTATAATGATCAAAGGTGTCTTACCTTTCAAGGATTTTGCTCTATCTTGTAGTAGCTTCCTCCTTTGTTGTAGAGCTTGTTTATGGCTGGGGTCCACCAGACTGGACGCTTGCCTTTGGTACAAAGAGTCTTAGTTTTGTTTGGGATTGCCTGATCCATGCAGTCCTGTAGGTGCTGGTAGAAGGCATTTGTAAGTGATTCAGCGGTTTGAGTAATGTTTACCACTGGCTCAGGGGCCTTAAAGGAGACCACACTAGTTTTTAGAAGTGTGAAGTCGGCTTTTGAGAAGTTTTTCACTGTGGTCTTTTATTTCAGGTGGGGGCGGGATGAGGACCTCCAGCGAGATTAGTTTATGATCTGATCTCACCAGTGAGGGGTATACTACCGGTGTTGAACATTGTGATCCCATGTTCGTGATGATGAGATCAAGTATGTTTTCTCCTCTTGTGGGGATGGTGACTAGTTGTTCCATGGCATTTGAGTTTATGAACTCCAGGAACCTTTGGGCTAGAGTGTTTGGGCTTGAGTAGTGTTCCCAGTCTATATTAGGGTAGTTGAAGTCACCTAGTATGATGGTGTTTGGAGATACATTTATCCTCTCCATTGTTTTCAGGAAGGCCATGTGAGGTTCCTGAGTTTGAGAGGGTGGCCTGTAACATGCTACAAATTGCAGAGCAGTCTTGCCTATGGTTAATTGCACCTGGATGGTCTCCGATGCATCGCGTTGCCACCAACCTTGAGGTGTGGGTGTCCTTTATGAATATGGACACCCCTCCTTTCTTGGTGTTGTCCGGATTTTGGGGCCGGAACGCATGATATGAGGTGAAACCTGCTAGTGCTGGGGTGCTCTCAGGAGCCTTGAACCAGGTTTCTGTCACAGCACAGACATCGATGTTCTCCATACTGAGAAGGGCCTCGAGTGCGTGCATCTTGAGATTGAGACTTCTGGCATTGAGCAGCATTACCCTTAGTTTTTTACTTTTTGTATTCTAGGGTGGTAGGTTTAGAATTTGAGCCTTCCCTAAAAAGGCACTATGGGGTGGCAAGAGCCTTTGCCAATATCCGAAGCCTAGGGTGACAGGTGCAAGCCGCCCCTTGCGAAGCAGCGTGGCTTGTCCAGCATGTCATCCCAGGCAGACAGACATTGATCCCCTTTGAATGACACCAGAATTTAAGCCAATTATTAAAGCTGATCATCTTATCACTGTATTGTGGCATCATTCTAGGTGAAGGTAGGATACTGCTCAAGGTCAGGGTCATACCTGCCTGGGCTACATAATCAGAGAGCTCCTCAATGTCTCTTTTCATGTAGTCCAAGGAGGTACGTCTCAGGTCGTTGACACCAGCATGGACAATGACTGAGTCGTACTTGTACCTGCTGTTGAGAGTCCCGAGTGCTTGTGTTATGTGGCGGATTCTAGCTCCCGACAGGCAGCTTACTGTGACCTTCTCCTTACTCAGTCTGGTGAGCGGGACGACAGTGTGTCTGACTATGGAGTCACCTATGACAAGTATGTTTGGTGTTGTATTTGGCCTTAAGGGCAGTGACTGCTTTGCACACTGATTTTGTTGTTTATGTGTTGTTTGTGTGATGTATTGAGTTTGCAGTTGCTTGGGTGTCTGCTTTGGAGGCCTCTGCTGTTTAGGTAAATTTTTACTCAGAGCCTCCGAGTATGTCTTAGTGTGTTTATGTGTTTGATTCAGTGGTGTGGTTGAGTTATGTGAGACTGGTATTGTGGTGTGTGTAGTTGCCTTCTCCTCTTGCCTGGTCTTGCCAGTCCTGAGTTGAGAGAGCTCAGCCTCCAGTCTGGCTAAATAGCTGCATCTCTCACAAGTGTTAGTGCTACGTGGGAGGAGGAGAGGGTTGTCCGTGTACATGAGGCAATTGTAACATTGTCTCAGAATTCCCAGATTCACCAACTGGGCAGGAGAGGACGCCAGCATCTGACCCTTCGACATGCTAGAAAGAATTATGAGTTGGTATGAGACAGAAAAGTAGTGGGCTTAGCAGGGAAGTGGGCACTTCTGGGGGGTTTTGCTAGTGAGAGATTTGTATAATATAGGAGTGCTTGACCTGTAAAGAGAATGCTTATAAGACAAGGGATATGCTTATAAGACAAGTGCTGAGCTTTTTGAGAAGAAAAAGCTATTTGGAACAAGTGCTGCACTTTTTAGTGTAGGTGTAAACTGTTTAGGTTCCTAACAGAGCAGTTCTAAGGGAAAAATTGAAGAACAGACTTTCTGGAGCCAGAAAGAGTTTAACCTTGTTTAACCGGCTGCCCGATGCTGCTCTAGTGGCAACTCATGCTAATCAAGGCTTAAAGCACGTTAAAGCGTGCTTGATAGCAGGGTCTGGAAAGAAGCAGGAATAGACCCAAAAGGGAAAATAAAACTACAGTTTCCAGTCAGTAACCACCTCTACGGGGCAGGGAAGCTGCTCAATGTTAGTCACTGCCACTGATCAACAGAGAGACCCTCCTTCAGCCCAAGCAAAATGGCCTCACAGAAACTTTCAAACAGTTCAGGAACAGCAAGCCTGTAACTGAACTTTTTAACTCTCAGAAAAGTGGGAAAAAGCAAGATTTTTTTGTTTTGTTTTTACAGAGATAGCAGAGGTTCACAAGTAATATCAAGTTATAACAGTGCAGTAAATGACCCCACACAAGAGTGCTAGGTCAAGGACAGAAAATATGCAAGTTTTAAGAAAAAAAGATTTAAAATTAAGTGCAAACAGGAAATTCAGCAAACAGCTTTTGGTTGTGCTCTAAATACAGCTACTAATACAGAAATCAAGTTTAACAAGCCAGAAAACGCTCAAGGTAGGCAGCTATGCAGAAAACTTAGCAAATAAACAGAGAAAAAATACTTAAAATCTCAAAAGTGGCTCCCTTCTTCTCTCAGCGTGTTTTCCTCTTGGAGGGTGCTTCACCAACAGCCAACAAGCCTGAAAAGACGCCCAAACCATGAGGCAACTAGGTTTTAAGAGAGGAAGATGAAGGAGTTAACGAAATGACCCCTAGTGGCCAATAAAACTACAGTTTCAAGTCAGTAACCACCTCTACGGGGGGCAGGGAAGCTGCTCAATGTTAGTTACTGCCACTGATCAACAGAGAGACCCTCCTTCAGCCTAAGCAAAAATGGCCTCACAGAAACTTTCAAACAGTTCAGGAACAGCAAGCCTGTAACTGAACTTTTTTAACTCTCAGAAAAGTGGGAAAAAAGCAAGATTTTTTTTTTTGTTTTGTTTCTTACAGAGATAGCAGAGGTTCACAAGTAATATCAAGTTATAACAGTGCAGTAAATGACCCCACACAAGAGTGCTAGGTCAAGGACAGAAAATATGCAAGTTTTAAGAAAAAAACGATTTAAAATTAAGTGCAAACAGGAAATTCAGCAAACAGCTTTTGGTTGTGCTCTAAATACAGCTACTAATACAGAAATCAAGTTTAACAAGCCAGAAAACGCTCAAGCTAGGCAGCTATGCAGAAAAACTTAGCAAATAAACAGAGAAAAAATACTTAAAATCTCAAAAGTGGCTCCCTTCTTCTCTCACTTGGAGGGTGCTTCACCAACAGCCAACAAGCCTGAAAAGACGCCCAAACCACGAGGCAACTAGGTTTTAAGAGAGGAAGATGAAGGAGTTATGGAAATTACCCCTAGTGGCCAATAAAACTACAGTTTCAAGTCAGTAACCACCTCTACGGGGGGCAGGGAAGCTGCTCAATGTTAGTCACTGCCACTGATCAACAGAGAGACCCTCCTTCAGCCCAAGCAAAAATGGCCTCACAGAAACTTTCAAACAGTTCAGGAACAGCAAGCCTGTAACTGAACTTTTTTAACTCTCAGAAAAGTGGGAAAAAGCAAGATTTTTTTTGTTTTTGTTTTTTACAGAGATAGCAGAGGTTCACAAGTAATATCAAGTTATAACAGTGCAGGTGTTCTTTCTGTTTTTGTCCTGGGCTCCTGTGCTAAATATAGCTTATTTCTTTCTCACTCTAAGGTCTCTAAAACTGAGAGGAGTATTCTATTAATGACCTAGGTACCTGCATAATACAAATGTAAATGTGCGCTGTGCCTGAGGCCTGTGCACTTCTAGATTCAGCCCAGCATCTGGTTAGTCTTGGCAGCTGCTGCCCTCTCGCTCTTAATCTGCCAGTGTCTGCAGGATTCTCATTTTATTCCCAAGGCATCTGCAGTTGTTAACCTTTACCTTCCACTCTTTTGGCTTCCTGCTTGAGTTTTTTTCCTCCTCTTGCTTACTCTTCCCTCTCTCTTTGCTTCTTCTTCTTTTTTTTCACCTCCACCTTTGCCTACCTTTGTTATCCGGTATTTCATTGTTTAATGTCTGTAGTGTATATTGTTGTCAATTGCCACTTGCTGAGCATGTAAATTCTATTGCTTTTGTCAAAGCGTATTTCTCCACTCATTAGATCATGTGAGCAGATGGTCAATGTATTTGCACAGTACTTTGATATTAATTCAGTCAGTCTTGGACCATTCTATCAAAGCTACACCAAATGGGCTTCAGTTTATAACGTACACCCCAGGTTTGGCAACATCTGATGTAGTTATATTAGTTGTGGAGTAGGAGATGGGGCTTTGTCTTCCATTTAAACATTTTTTGCTAGAAGTCCATGGACCTTGATGAACTAGTTCTTTATTAAATGAACCACATCCATGTGCTCTTATGTGTTAAACAGAAGTAACTAAATAAATATGTTTAAGTCTGTCTAAATTTCTGCAGCTTCCCACAGCACAATAACCAATGTAGTACTAGAATCCAGGTTGAACAGAGCTTTGGTTCTTTCTGTCCTATTCACCCACTCCTTGAACTTCCACCATTTAATCTTAGTTTAACTGAATGATTTGAACAACCAAAGTTTGCTGGCTGAAGCCCCTTCTAGCGCTTAGGTTACAAGGCTGATTGATTGATTTAATAATTATTTGTATTTTCTCCTGATTTATTACGCCAGTAAAGATAGAAGGACCCAAATGATTTAGTTGTCAGTATACTTTGTGACATATTGTCTCCAGCCCTCTGACACCACCTGACTAGGCCTTAGAGATAGGAGAGCATCCTGTAGACAGTGCCTGCATTACTTACAGAGCTGCACACTTCTAACCTGTCTCCTGCTGTTTTACAGCCCCAGTTCTGCAGCTCTTATACCTTTCAGATCAATCTTACTGTTGTCATTTCACAAGCAGAACCCCAAATGAACTTGTTTACAGGTAAGGGTATGACTTTCAGTTTGATGAATGGGTTACAGTAGTGTCTCTGTTTCTTCTCTTCACGCCAACATAATGACTATCAAGTCCTTTACTATACTTGTATTATGAGGTAAACCTACTCACATGTAGATGAGCACACCAAAAGTACTTCAGTCTCTGGACAGGTGTCATTTGTTTGTTAATAATTCTTAGCATGCCTTTCTCATCCCTTAGTCTGCTTTGGTATGATTGGCATTCAGCTGCTTGTTATTAAAACTCTCCTTTCAGCATGCATTGTAGTCCACAACGGGTGTTTATAAAGGATAAGTCTGAAGAGTATGTCTATAAATTTACATGTTTAATGTTGTATTAGCCCAAGTCAAATATTATTCCACTGCTTAAAAAGTAAATTGCTGCAACAGGCTCCTTTTAAAATATAGTATTATCCCTTAATTAATTTCCCAGCCAATGATTAAAACTACATATCCATCTGCAGTCTGCCCACAACATTCTGCAGGGCTAGAATAACTTGACATGCAACCCATATGTGGGCATCACCAGTGAATCATTACATCTTTTATCTTTGTAAGTTTAAGTGTGCAAGCTCATTCCAGAAATACTATGTGCTCAGCTTGTCTTGTGACGAAAATAAAACTCTTGTCTGTGAAGGCCTGAGAGCTTGCGATTTTGTTTCCGTAATGAGCTTTGGAGGATTTGATGAGGGATCTCAACTTCTTCCTGAGGCTGACCAGGGAATTTACTCTTTTTTGCAACAGTTTCTTTCTTCTGTTGTAGAGTTTGTTTATGGCAGGGCACCACCATATTGGCTTCCTTTTTTGGAGGATAGCATCTTGGTTCTGTTAGGGATTGCACGATCCATGCACTCGTGTAAGTGCTTATAAAGTGCATTTGTGTAGGATTCAGCAGTCGTACCTCTATTGTCTGTCTGCATGGGTGTTGTGAAGTTTGCCACTTCTGTCTTAAGAAGAGAGAAGTTGGCTTTGGAGAAATTTTTTACGGTGGTTTACCTAATGGGGGGTTGGGGGTGGGATGTGGATGTCTAGGGTGATTAGCTTGTGGTCGGATCTGACCAATGATGAACTGACTTCTGGTGTGGAACACCGGTTGCCCATGTTGGTAATGGCCAGGTCTAGGATATTGCTGCCCCTGGTGGGGGTATGGATAAGTTGATCCAAGGAGTTGAAATTTATGAATTCCAGAAAACGTTGAGCAAAATAAGTTGGTACATGAGTAGTTTTCCCAGTTAATGGTGGGGTAGTTGAAATCGCCCATTATTAAGGTGTTATGTCATACCCTAATATTTTCCAGTGTATCAAGAAATGAGGAGTGGGAATGCTGGGGCATGGTGGGGGATCTGTAGCAAGCTACAATTTGGATTGCGGTCTTGCCCAAAGTTAGCTGCACTTGGATAATCTCGGATGCATTATGCTGAGCAACTTGCCTGGAGGTGTGGATATCCTTAATGAATATGGACACACCTCCACCTTTAGTGTTTCGGTCCAGGTTAGGTGGCCAAAAGGTGTGGTATGAATTATAGCCTGGTAATGCAGGGGTGCTCTCTGGAGCCTTGTATATGTTTTAACAAGTGAAACTAGAACAGAGTTGTGTCCTAGTTGCCTGTTGCACATTTGTGTTGCATGTTGTGAGAGAACGATACTGTCCGTTTTACTTTTTTTTTTATGGGGCTGCTATCACCCATTAGGGATAGAGTGGCATCTGCATCCATGTTAACTACTGCCTGCCTGGAGGTGGCCTTACCGAAGGTATAACTGCTGTCTGAATTAATTTTGGCCCGTCAGACATCACCCATTATTTCTGTAGTAGTATGTAGTACTTCTGCTCTGCTCCTGTGTCCACCCCTTGGTAAAGAACTGTACCACAACAACTGTTAACAATTAGTTCCAGCTGGAGTGTTATGATGTACACCTGAACTTTTTGCGGTCTGCTGAAATACAAGCCTGCACCAGATTGAGTTGTGCTACTGTTTTCTATCTGTGCATATTTCAAATGTTTACATGTAGTTATTAGTATTTTTATTTAAAGTATGTATGCACCCTAAGTTCAAAAGTGTTCAGACACTGTGGGATTGGGAGTTTCTGTAACTTCAATTGTACTACGTATAAATAATTTGGTTTGAAATTTGGAACACTTTTTATTGGACTTTGTCCTCATGTGACAAGACATTGGCTGCTGGTTAAGTTTTATAATTTGTTACTCTTTCTGAATAAATATATTTTATATTTTATTTTCTTAGAATACCATGCTGCACTCAAGTTTAGAGATGGGTTAGTATTTGTAATAGTAAACTTTCAAAATATGAAATATGGTGACGTTAGATCTGTTTATTTTATTAAACATAGGGTTTTGTTTATTTAGTAGTTGTTGCCTGACCCTGTTGAAGGTGAAGCTCCAGTAGGTGCATTGTAAAACCCATCTTGGCCAAATAAAGGTACTGATTGCTTCACCTCTGTGTTCCAGCTTCTGCCCATATGCAGATGGCTAAATAGGAAATGGCAAATAGAATATTTTGCAGTACTTATCAGGAGAATTATGTTGTGCTGTTTGCATTGTTGTCACATCTTCAAGGAGTGCTGATTTTTGCTGGTGATCTACCTTAATTGATAAGGAAGTCCCAAACAAATATTTTTTTGGAGAGTGGCTAGCATTACAAATCACAGGACATCAGACCAAAGAGGGGGAGTTGTTGTTGTTATTAACTGTTTTTAATTACTTCTTACTTTGAGGCAGAAATCTGTTTTCTTAGTAGATTAATAGATATTTTAATGAAGTGTTGTATTGGTCGCATTCAGGATGGATTAACATTGTCTTCTGCAAGTAGTTTTGATTTAAGCATATTGCAAAGTAACTGCCAAAGAGACAGTGTTCTTGTCACTACAGGATGTTTACTAAGGTGAGAGTATGCAAAAAACTACATATATAACGTTATCATGGAGAACATAACATTTACTACAGGTTTAAAAAGACATGGCTTACTAATTTACAGATATGCAGAGAGACATGCACAGTATGTCTAACTGTTATGTTCTGGTGTGTATGCATTTTTATTATATGCTGGAGTCTTTATTGCTGCTTATCGAGAAAAGCTGTTTTCCAGACTCTAAAGGTTAGAAACAGGTGTTTTATACACTTCAAGGATTGTGACAATTTATGAGCAGTTTACAAATCATAAAGCATTATCTTCTTCCCCTGTCATACTGTATTTTTATTTAATTGTTTTATCAGTTAACATTAAGTAATGTGCATTCAGTTACAGAATAGTATAGTAAATTGACAGAGAGCCATTGTTTGGTTTCTGTTACATGATGTACTTTTCTTTTTTTTGAATCCATATAAAGGTCAGATTTTTTTATTTTTATTTTACATTTGTTTACCGGGGAGGTCCGACTGGACAAAGCAGTCCATTTTCAGCAGAGGCCCAGGGAGAAAAGCTACAGAACAATTGCTAACATACTATACATAAGATATTTACGTGAGCATTGTGGTTTACACAGTTATAAAATATAGCAGATATATGATTGCATAAGATATTTGCATAAGCATAATGGTTTAGACATACAATTAAAAGTATAGTAACATATGATTGTTCATACAGTATGTTTAGTAGAGATAATGTTGAAGATGTACTAAAGATAAGACAAGAAAGGAAAAACTAAAAAAACACTAGCCAGATTGTCAAAGCAGGAGAATATAAACAAGTTCATGTGAGGTTCAGTGACATTTTAAGGGAAACTGTGAAGACTGTGCATAAAACATATATTCCTATCCATAATTCATACCTCAGTCTCAACCTCTTAGAGCAAAAAATCTGGACAAAGCCTAAAATGATGGGGGAACAAGTAGGGACAGATTTTAAATATTGCTCTTACAAACTTAGAAAGTTGATAGAATAATAGGTTTTGCATTAGCATGAAATTTCTGAAGGATGTGGACTCTTCAGCTCAAATGTTTATCATTATGTAATTACTTCAATCCTCAGCTATTTGCCAGAAAAGTACATATTTTAGGAAGAACACAAAAAATATGAGGCAAAAATCTGGACATTCTGCGAAAATCTGTTCAGTTGAGAGGTATAATGGTGCTTACTGCAGTATTAAGTTTTCTTTGCATAAACATGTACAAAAGCAAAAATCAACTAGTTTTATGTATTTATTTTTTTGTTGTTGTCCAGGTTAGCATGATGCACATGTTAATCATTAGTGTAGCTGAAACACATCAGAAAATGTTTTTTTTTAATCCCATAAATGACACTTTTTTTTTGTTTGTTTTTGTTCAGTAACATCATTGATAGAAGATCTGCAAGATATTGACTACAAAGGTAGTAGTAACCCACTGGATTCTTTAGGTTGTCTTATAACTTCAAAGTCAATGCATCAGACAAGAAGCAATCATTCAGATATAGTAGCAATATGATATAGTTCATTACGGACGGCGATTTGTTTTCAGAATTCTTCACGTTGTAGGTTTTGCATCATTTTAAGATGCAGATAAAATAAGTTGAACTGAGCAGTGTTAATGGTGGAAAAGCAAGACGTCAGTGAAGAAACTAATGAATCAAGATAGGGAATATAAATACTTGTTCTGTAATAACTCTCAAAATCCATGCCTACTGTGTTTGCTCCGTGTGTCGACTGCAAATCCTTGGCAACACTAACTCAATACTAAATTTATCTGCTAGTGATCTTGCCTTACTGAGAATGTCATTCCTAAAGTGTTCTTCAGCATGGTTGCGGTGCTCCTTGAATATTTCAATGAGTCTGTTGATGTGTTGTTGAGCCTTTATTATATCAAGTTGAACAGACTGCAACATCTGGGCAACAGGCTCAAGAACTGATGAGTAATTTGCAATAATGAAGAGAAAAATAAGAAATGTGCACAAAGAGCAAGCACTGAGTAACATATGTGCATTTTATCTGGTTTCACCAGCAGTGATCTTCTGAAGATCAGCCAGGCAGTCAAATATTTTCTCAAAGTTCTGACTAAACACATGAATGGATTTATATTTCTCAGTCCATCATGTCTCACACAGAAGAGGTATATTTGGTACCAATGCTCGTCGTTTTGGACTGTCATGGACAAAAGTAATAATCTTCTTGATAACACCAACAGCAGTATGTATTTCAGGAACATAATTCAGATCATTGACTACAAGGTTTAGTCTGTGAGAAGCGCAGTGGATAAATGCTGCTTTTCGATACTTTTCACGAATCTTTGCCTGACCACCATTCTGGATGCTTGCCATTATGGAGCAGCTGTCATAGCCTGTCTGAGTAATTTTTCCAGGTCTAGATCACACTTTATGCATTCACTGACAATGACATTTGATACAGACTGTGCATCTCTCACAACAATGGGAACAAAAACCGCAAACTCTTCTCGAATACAATCATCATCAACAAACCAAATGCCCAATGACATCTGCTCAGTGTCTGAGATATCTGCAGTTTCATCTGCCAATACACTAAATCCAACTGCCCTGTTTGCTGCACAATCTCCTTTTGACGTACGTGTTCATATTCTGCCAACTGCTCATTTTGCAATCTATGGGATGTGTACCAAGCATTTCCTGCAGCTGTTTCACTGTGCAGTTTCAGTATTGTGTCACCAGCTTCAATACGAAAATCTAACAAGTAACACAAATTTCCACCAGAGCCTTCTTTTCCACAGAGAGGAATGAGATGGGTTGCACAGTAAATAATGGTAGATACAATTGGTTCCAATTTATTTTGGTCCTTTGCAATTTGTTTTGCTACTGCTGCATCTAGCTGCAGAATAACAGCTGTTTCTGGCTTCTGTCGTCTTCGTGTATAAGAAAAATTGGAAGCATCTTCAGTAGAACCTTTGTGCCATGATGATTGCATGTGATTTCTTGCAAGACTCATTGAAGGCATTATATTTTGTGCAAACACTAGTGATGAAGCTCCCTTGCAACCCACGGTGAAGTGACTGAGGAAGTAATACACAAGTTAAGCAGAGTGGGCCTTTCAAGAGAGGAGAAAATGCAAGCCACGGTGAGTACTGAGACAACCAACTATATCTGAATATAGTTGTTAATAAATAATGACATGCATTTCAGTTTCAGAGTTCATATTATTCAGAAAATTTAATTCTAACATAAATCCTTTTATTCTAGCAACTTTCTAATGTGTCCCTAGTTTTGGGCCTTCATCCCCAAAATTATAACAGGCTTTGTCCAGATTTCTTGTGTTAACAGATTGAAAGGTATGGTGTGTATGTGTGTCTGTATGTATGTATGTATAAGAAGGAGGAAGCATACCCCTCAGCTGTCCAGGTTTTTGGAGAATGTCCAGATTTTGCCCCATATTCCTCCTAAAAAGCATTGAAGTTGCTAAATAATGACAGACATTTGAGTTTTAGATGTCATATCCTTTAGAAACATGCATACTAACATAAATCCTGTTATTCTAGCAATGTTCTAAGTTCATGAGAGCAATATTTATAATCTGCTCCCATTTACTTTAGGCTTTGTCCAGATTTCTTGCACTTAGAGGTTGAGGTGTGTGTTAAAGAGAGTGAAATGCCCTAGAGTTAGCAGGTGGAATTTATTTTCAAGTGCATTTTCAAGGAATTATGAGCTTCAAGGGAAGAGAGTTTTACTGCTGTTCGTGCTAAGCCTGCTTAAAATGTGCAACTGTTTTATTTAGCAAATAGTATCACTATTGTGGTATAGCAGCACAGCAGGTAGCATACTTGCATCTTGATACAGAGGGCTGTAGGTTCTACTTCCACAACATGTAGATTTGTATTTTAAGGGGGTGTATGTCCTCCTTTGGATGAGATGCCTAATAACTATTAACTTGTTTTTCAGCTTGCCACCCATTCCCTATTGCAATATACCAGCTTACCATTTTTTTAATATAACACAGGCAATTTATTTTTCAAGGGCAGCAGGCAGTGAATTTGTAGATGAAACACTGAAATATAAAGTTGTTTTCTAGCAACAACCTCTTCACTGGTTTCAGATCTCTTTAATGTGGAATTATTCAGATGAGTTTTACTTCTGCAAAGATTCTGCATATTGATTGATATTGGTGGATTGTATGACAGAAGTTTGAGTAGAGTGGCCCTTTATGGTTGAAATGTTCTGAATTGGGCAGGTTGTCATTATTGGTTCATATGATTTGTTTCATTGCTAAAGGAAAAATGTTCAGAACTATAAATTTAAAACACACTCTAACAAGTGGTGCTGTATTATACAAGGGATATAATTCAGTTATTATACAGTATAATTAATACAGTCAGGAAGGTGAATCAAATAACTTTTGCATGGTTCTAAAAATGTGTGCAAGGAGTCTATGATTTGAAAACAGCCCAAAGGTAAACTTACCCTGCCACTGGCCAGATGCATTTTCTTTGAATGCGGGTTTCAATGTTGTTTCGGTGAGTGTGGGTTTCAAAGGTAGATAAGTTTTAATGCTAAGTCTCTTTTCATTGTAAGACTATTGTTTTGTTTAGGTTTAGTAAATGTCTATCAGTGTTTGTGCTATAAAATTTGAAATAAAAGTTGTAAATGAAATCCAAATATCTGTAATCATTGTAGAAGTAAAACATAAAACAGCATGCACACTGAGAGATTTGAACAGTGTCTATGACAAATGGGGAAAAATAGCCAAGTATTGGGACAATGGAATGGCTGCGTGGGCAGGGGTGGAGGTGGGGCTGAGTGGGCAGGGGCAGCAGAGGGGTGGGGCTGTGTGGGCGGGGCTTGGGTTTGCACCCCCCTGCAAAAATTTCTGCGGGCTCCCTTGATTGTGAGTAAATGTAAAGTCTACATTTATTTTAATACAGTGCATTATTACTTTGTTCTGACAATGTTTAGTGCAATTAAATGAATAATTACAAAGAAAATTTCATTTAAGAAAGATGAAAAGAATTAAACAGAGAGTTAGTGTACATACTTAAAACATAATTTGATCATAATGCATTTCTAATAATTCAAAGCTGTTCATATAATACATAGTGCATAGTAAGCAATACATGTATATAGCATCATTTAATTCTCCCAGCCCCCAACTCCAGATTTACACTTATAAACCATTTAAAACCACATAGGCTAACTGTGGCCAACTCACTCTACCAAAAGCACTCCTGCCTACATAATTTTAATTTTGTTTCCACCCATTCCACCTATTCCAACCTTTTTTATAATTTCTATGAAAGAGTGCACTCTACCCATACCTACATTTTTATAACATTAACATGCTCATCTACACTCTTCCTAAGTTTCCTTTACCTTAATCCCCACTTAATATGCAAAACATAATAGACATCTAGCAATACATATTACATTTTCCATATTACAGCTGTGATGATCAGTGCTTCCAATCATGTGCCCAGCCAGCTTGTCTAAAAAGTAAAGACCGTTTGATGTTCTTT
>NC_056738.1:339253497-339281609 GCF_019279795.1 Protopterus annectens | reverse complement strand
ACTGATGGCCTCATAAATGTCTAACTTTTTCCAAAGACGCATTGCCCGCTGGCTGATACCCAAATATTTCCAGGTCACAGGAAAAGGTTGTGACTATACACACATCTCTCTGGCATAAGACAATATATTGCAGTGAGCTAAGGTTAGGCAGACACATTTTTCAATAGGTGTGGTTTACAATACAAGAAAGAACAACTTTTGGTTAATGTTTGTCCAGAGATAAAAGAAAGTGACAAATTTGGCTTATTTCTCTTAGAAGCAAGTTAATCCATGTCAGGTATTGCCAGGCTTAGGTAGTATAGAATGACATTCCTGGCAATAAAACAGAAAGTGTAGATAAAACGTCGGTTCCACAGTAGAATATTATAATTAAAGATTACAGTATGCCTTTCCACTATGGCAGAGGGAATTAGGTTACTTCCTTTTATGAATGCCAAAGAAAGATATACACAAAAAGGCTTAAGAATATAGTGTTTTTGGTGTTACTGTGGTTACCTCCTCAAACAAATGGATATCTAATGAGGTAATGTTTCAGCAGGTAAAGAAAATATACTGATTCAATCAAAGAATATTTGTTCTGTGTGTTGTCCGGCTACAATCTCTCCCCCGACCTTGCAACTGCTTACGAGCTATAAAACAACCACTGTTGTGATACCAGGTGGTTCAATAAAGAGTCTTCACATGTAAGCTGGAGGGCTGTTTCTAAGACTAATTGCTGTGACATGCATGGCCAATCACTGATATATAAAGACCAAACAAACATACTAAACAAGTAATAAATTAATTAAATATATGGTAGGGGATCAAAGTGCTGTTCAGCAATAAAATGTCAGTCTAAATCATGTGGTTGTGGCAGCATCTTACAAATGATGCAATGTTCAAGACTGTTTGTAACAGTAACATGCAAACAGCGCCTTTAACAAAGGAATCGGAGAAGCCATGAAGAGCTGATAGCAAACAAAATAACACAGCAGACTTGTAATAGTGCTGAACACAATGATAAATTCCTAGACTTGGGATACTAGTACTGATGGAAAAGATAAAGTGGAATACTCATTTACAGCATTTAGATGTTTTGTCTTCTTATCCCTTGTTGATAAAAAGGGTAAAGAAAAGGGTGGTACAGATCATGTCTGCTCTCCCCAGCTTCGTCACCCTTCATCTGCACTCACAAGTGATTGTCAGATTCTACCTTTTTCTCACACTCCTTCAGTACGTCACCTACAAACTGTTGAATTTAATAAACTGGAGAGTTCAAATACTACTGTGTTGCACCCTGCTTACTTCTAAGCATTTCTGTATCACACAGCTACCCTGTTCATACCTATCCCATTTGTAAATGAGTACAGCTGAAAACAAAAGTTATGCTTAGGTGTCCTCAGATGTGGTCATTGAAAAAGCGAGTGTTTATAAGTGATAAGGAGGTTATCTCACACGTGAATGTTAATGACTATGTGACTAGTTTAAACCTGTAGTCTTATACTGTCTTGTATAGCATGGCCTAGTGCTTTTTTGCTGGGCTGCTCTGAGCACACATAGCTTTTTTGTTTTTTTGTTTTTTTTTTAAGTAGGTTCCTTTTGCTGACCATCATCTTGCCCCAGGTCCTCTCCTCATTCACTGGGTCTACTGGACCTACTTTAGACTCCTCAGGCTAAAAAAACCCACATCAGAGGCTGGTGATGAATTCTAGGATTCTGCTGTTGCATCATACAGCTGTTAGAGTTTGTTTATGCCCTTATTTTTTACTACCCCTGACATACACCCATGATGTTCTTGAGACAGATGTACTATGGTGCATGCTGGAGAATTGTCCCATCTTTGCTGTGATTAAACCACTGCCAATACTTCTTTTATACACCAACTTCCAACATGTGTCCTCAGTCTCTGCTGGAGATCTACCACGAGCTGTGACCAAGTACACACCCTCCTCATGATCAGCCTCCAGTGCCAGAGCCTCAGTCTTCCAAGCCACTAATCAAACCTGGGCTAACATCAAGATTTTATCCCTCTATATGCCATGTCACTGGCTTTCTGAGATGCCCACAGCTGCTACACTAAACTGGACCTTACTTCCAAATTTGTTAACCTTCAACCAGCTAACTGCCACTCATTCCATCATACACAAATGAGATAACTGCTCTGCTCTAAAAAATTTAGTACAACCCTACTCTAACACTAGACCCCTCCAGTCATCCAACAAATTATTACTTGGGGTCACTAGAGCAAATAATAGTCACAGAGATGCTCTGTTGTCGAAACAAATATCTACAACCTCAAACTTTATTCCCCAGCAAATAGTCCTCATAACCAACGGCACTTATCAAGCAGCACATAATTGAGTATTGCACTCCATTTGGCATTTACCCTACTAAGCACTTGCAACAATATATATCAAGGAGCTCCAGCATGTGCCTTACTCAGAACGACTAAAGTCCCTGCGCTATACTCCATATTGTATAAACTTCTTAAGAGAGACTTATGCCTGGCCTACAGAGCAATCCAATACCCAAACCTAATGAGCTTACTGCATATCTGTAAATCAAACAAGACTAGTGCTACCCATTCCAGGGACCTAAATATGGTCTGTGACTTAAATAGGATATGCAGGAGGGACAGATTTATCTCCCAGCAACTGCCATATCTTTGAAACAGGCTACCAGTTCATGTGAAACAGAGCACCTCTATGACACTGTTCAGGAGGAACCTGGACAAGTGGATGGGGTATCATAAATTCGTAATGGGGATAGATCCCACAACCCTCCTGGACATGGGCAGTCATTACTAAATGCAGTCTTGAGTATTGACTAGCATTTCTATGATATTACATTGGGATGAAACAGCTAGGCTTAAAATAACCTCCAGGTTGATAGCCTAGTAATCTCCTATGATCCTATGAACTCTTCCATATTCAAAAAACTTCTCAAGGAATATCTTACAAATAACTGAATATGTTCCTGCTCTTCCCCAGGCTACAAAGACTCCACTCTCTGTCTTCACTCTTCACATCCTTCTCCTAATCCTCTACAACTCCTCCCTCAAGACCCCACTGCGTTCTCTTTATTTTACAACTCTTTTTATTAATTCACACTATTCTTCAAACTCTCACAACTAATCACACTACCATTCATCTTTCTGCCTTTATCTCAACAAGTCACATCATGTTACCCTAACATCCAATACTGGACCGCTCTTAATACTTACAAACAAAATATATCTAACTACTGCCATGATCATCTGACCCCCACAAATGCTATTTTCTTCTCTGATGTTCTCTTAAAGCACTTTAATAATTGTATTAATTGAAATTGTGTTTACTTTATAATAACTGCTGTATATAACTACACTGAAATGCATGGTAACCTTATGTGTTCCATTGTAATATTATATTCTTGGAGCTTTTCTCCCCAGGCCTCCACTGAAAACGGGCTACTAGCCAGTCAGATGCTCCTGGTAAACAAATATAAAATAAAAATAAATAAATAAATACACTTGATAAACAGGCTTGACTTTCTTATACTTGGTTTGACCTTCTACAAGTTCCAATTACACCAGGGAAGTGACTTTTTGAGGTCTATTACCATCTGTGTGCTATTTAAGAGCAAATATTGCTAATCTGATTCCACCAATTATTTGTGACAATTTTATTTATGTAGGACACTTTTAGCTGTTTTTGCTGTGCAGGTAGGAAATTTGCTTGTGCTCAGAGTGGCTACTTGCACCAGGCCATAACACAGATAGTTTTCTGAGTATTTATCAGCTTTAAACTTGTAGTCTTAAACTGTGCTGCATAACATAACCTAGTTGGTTATTGTTGTTCTGAGCTACACATTACTGCTACGTTTGCTAACTGGATTTTATTCCTTTTATATGATTTAACCTTCTGCCAATTTTTAAGTTGATATAGCTTCCTTGGTCCCTTGCCTACCATTTTCTAGCCCTACTTTGGTCACCCCCCCAGTTTTTGAGTAATTGCAAATAGTTGCTACTTGGCTCGGTGCTGCACTGGGATGCACGATCTTGTTAATAGTGTTTACAACAGTTCTTTGTTGCTTTCTGTTGGCATTATTTTCTGCTGCATTGCACGGCTATGTTCATGCTAGTTTGAGAATAGCTGCACCAGGTGGCGCTATGCACAGGACTGTATTATCCCACATTAAGTAATTGCTAGTTAGAACATGTGCTTTTCTCACTAATTTGTTTAATCTGAAATTTACCCTTCAATTACCGACACTTGCAGTAACAGTCTTCAACCCCATGCAAGTAACTGTGGCTCTTGTACCTGTGTTGTTGAGTTTTTGTCACACTCGTTTCTTTAACTTCAGTTGTGCCACTGTACACTGCTTAAGTTTTGTGGCACAAGTGCCTATAAATTGTGTAATTTCCTGCTAAATACTATTCAGAATGTTGTTACTGTTTGTCTCTTTTTACTTTGACTGTGCTACTCTGATGCAGTACACCAAACTATAATTGTTTTATCTTGAAACTGTCAGGCAAGTATCTAACTTACTATTTTTGTATCACAAATAGTATATTACTGATAACCTACTGTGCTTATCACCCTAATCTGAATTATAGACACCGTGATACTACAGTCTGTCTCTGCACCCCTTCTGTCATGAGATTACTTGATTTAGGCACTTTTGATGCAGTGTGGGAACTGACTCATGCTCACACACAACCTCTTATAGTTACCAAATACAGAATAAACTAGTGAGAAGTAAATATGTGTATCTGAACTGGAAGCAAACCTCTTATGTCCCTTAAGTACCTGGAATGTCAATGTTCACTGCACACCTACACTACCTCATTACATCCATAACACTAAACCAACATATGCTTAAGTACTAAAAAATCCCTCCCAAACTTTCCTTGACCTCCTACATAAAGTACTAATGTGCACAGACCTCATGAGCAAAACTACACCTCACCCACCAAACCCACTACTATTTCTACCACAAGCAGGAGTCAACAAAGCAGTATGTAGAAGCACCTAAAGCAACCAGAGTATACTGGCATACATGAAAACATCTTTGACATAGTTAGACATAGTAACACCACTAACACCACTCAACAAGTTGACCATAGATAGAGTTGATGGTCAGCTGTTTTTCAGCTGCCAGAATTCATGGAGTTACCAAGGCTCTTAAGTATCTTCCCCCAAACATGAATATGACCTGGTTTTGCACATGTGGGAGTGAATGACCTTCACTATTCTAGCTTGGATGATATGTACAATGACATGGATGAGCTATGCATATATATTTCTGAGTCTGGTAAGCACCTGTTCGTGAGCAGTATCCCACCATCATTGTGAATGATGCGACAATACAAAAAAAAAAAATAATCTGCTTCAGCAATTGGTTTAGTAATTTGTGTCATAGCACCAGATCTCATGTATGTTCACTTTGATGGGATATATTTGATAATCATACTTGCTTCATTAGGGATGGCCTACACTTCTCTCCTGTGGGATTCTTCATATTGGCAAAGACATTGTCAGCCCTGCAGTGACTTTTTTTAGGCAAAATTAGAGGTCTTAGCTTGGTCACTCAGCTGAGATCTCAACTCTACAGCTGTGCCAGTGGGGATACTTACTGGGGAAAAAACAGCCCCAGACTGACTGTGGTCTCTGTCTGCTCTTAAGGGAAATTACATGATGCAGAGAGCTGCATCTGGAAATACTGTGTGTGTACTTGGCATTCTCCCATTGTACGTCCCCTACTGGTGTTAATGGTGAGGATTGAGGCTCTTTGATTACTGGTCCAGTGTTGGGGCGTCACACTATTTACCACATCTATAGCTAGCCAAATATTTTTTGATCACTGTAGTCCCGCTATACCAATGCCACTAATTTGACTTATCAATTAGCAAATAATTCCATAAAACAAATTCTTCATCCCACCAAAATCTTTCTTACCTCCTTTTCACTGTATATTGACTTTCATCACATCAACACTTTGTTTCATCTATCTCACTATCTCAAGTTTTAGCAAAAAAATGTTTCATCAGTTTACCACCCAAATGCTATTTCACCTGCTTTAATTTCCAATAAACAAACATCTTATAAACTCATTAGATAACATCACACTCACAGCTTGCACATACTTTCAGTACTTTTCACATCTGGCTTCATGACATATGGTCACTCTTAACACATAAATCACCAGTTACTTGAAAAACATATCCATTTTTATTCCTTCATTTCTTGTCAGATTCCACTAACCTTGTTATCCCTCTGATTCTGTATACTTCGGTAATATTTCTTCTCCTATCCATATCTTCCTTTCATAATGTCCAGATCTTAACCTTATACATTATTACACTAGATTACTTGTGATTTCTTTCACTTTATCACCTACCACTGTCTTTCCCTTTTCCCCTTATTCTCTCTTCTACTGCTTCTGTCATTGGCAATACCAAAATCTTAGATTCATGAGAGCAATATCTATATCAGTGTCTGGTGTCTTTATTTAGGATTGTGTCCACCATCTTAACTTCACAAACATTTCTGTCAACAAATGTCCCACCGTTCTTTACTTATCCCTGTGACAATTACTTTTACTAGTACTTCAAAGATCATTGTCAGTTGATACTCTTCTTCTCCGAAACTGGATTCCAAAATGAATTCTTCACTCTAAGCATTCAAGCATTTGACATAGTCCATTCCCCTTTCCAGTCCTAAATCCTTTATTTAATCAAGTCTAAATCTATAACTACAGTACTTTTCTTCCTAAATTATCCCTTTATTTTCAGTATCTTCTTTCATCTACTGATTATCTCAGTGTGAACACCAAACTCTGACAGTGATGATAAAATGTTTGTTTTTGCATCTATAGCTTTTGTTCAGTATTCACTTGGTCACTTTCTAGCTTCAACAAATATTCCGTCCACCGTTCTTCTCTCCCTCCACTTTCTCTGTCAGTTGAAGCTGCCTACTGTATTGTCTTTTGCTGCTTTTCTTCCAGAAATTTTGGAAGTCTTTTTTAAAACTCTTCCAACTCTGGGCTTCCTTATAGCTTTACTTCCTTTCTTCTTTCTCTTCTATAAACTTATCCTTCCTTTGAATCTATCAAGGTGATTTCCCTCTTCCTAACATTGTCTTATAATTCAGTTCACTATAGTGTTTTCTCCAGTCTCAGATACACTTTTTATTCCACTTCTAGTCACTGCTCTCCTACTTGGAGCTCACATAAACCATGAAATCATTAGTGCCTTGATTCTTTCGAACATCAACAAAAACTGCTATCTCCCCACACAGTTTCCAAACTTCATGGGATCACCTTCATTATTTCTATATTCCCATTATTTGTTTTTCCAGTGCTACCTCTTGTCCCCAGTTACCTCTCACTTCATCATTAGGCAACTTCTATACTTTTAACTCCAGAAATCTCTTTTTTTTATTCCAAACCTCTTTTATTTCTTATATTGTTTTAATGTTCTAAGGTATCAGTGAAATTAGCATGGGTCCTATCTCTCTCCCACTGTCTCCTCCTACCTGTTATACTGATTGAATAGGGACTCCACAGAAAGCCAACAATCTCTCCCAAGGCTTATGTTTAATCTTCTCAGTATCAACATTATTGGCAATACTTGGCTTCCTGCATTGACACTTCAGTATGACCTGTATGGAATTGCCATCTGTGAAATGGGGCTGAATCATGATTTACACCTCTGAAATGGAACTGAATTCTGATTTCAGAACTTTCATTTTAATTTCCCCTTCTATGACTATGCAATGATGGATCATTCTTGCCTCACAAATTAAGGTGGTCTGCCTACTATATTTTAAATATTATCTATGCAGTTAATTTATTGGTACTTCCACAAATACAGATGAATTTATGTTTTGTCTCTAAGGTCAATCAATTTATTACTGCAGTAGTTCACCACCATCTTCACGGTGTAAGCATCTAAAGTATCTCACCCTGTACAATATACAAAAAAACAAAAATAAATAATTTTTCCTATTGAGTTCAACTAGGCTCCCTCTCAGGTCTTGGCCTTTGCTAGTTAGTCTATGAACAGACTAAGCCCAGTAATATTTCCAGCAATCACTCTTCTTGTGTTTCTTGTTATTGTCAATACAGTAAACAAAATATATAATTCTATTATTCTTACACCTTTTTGGAAAACTACTGCCCATGATATTCCATTTGTACTGTAAAGAATAAGTCCTCCATTCTTTTATATCTTCAAAGGCAGGGTGTAAAAAGATGTATGCCCTGCACTGTAAACACGTACGCAATGACTGGCCATCCATCTATCAGTGTATTTATGTAGATTCTGCTTCTCTTCCATTTACTGGTTTCATTCTGCTAGTTCAGACCAATTCTTTTTTTTACTATTCTGAGAAGAAGAAGGGGACACAGAGAAACCTGCCTAATATAGTGACAATTTTTATCTTTTCAAATAGAATGACAAGAGTATGAGCTTCCTAGAAGAAAGTCTCATTCCTCTGAAACCAAACTCAGCACACCTCTCTAAGGAACTAAGCCAAAAATACAATCTTAAAAAATGCACTTTCTATACTGAAAAGCAACTCAAAGTCCTTTCCAGAAGCTCTGGAAAAAAGTTACAGAATCCTGAGAAAGTCATCCTTTTACACAAATATAATCTTCATTATTCATAAATTCATAATGACTTTTTATGTCTCATACCAACCATCTGGACATTCCCTGGACTCTGCCATTGAATCACTCCTGCTTTTTCATTTAAAAAACTTAGACAAATTGATGAACTTCTTGATAGCTTTCTTTATCATAGTGAGCATCTTTTCTTGGTTCCTGAAGCTGTACAAAGACTACATTAATAATCATGCTTGTTATATCTTTAACTTGTCGCTCCAGCCAAGTACTTTTTCTTCTTCCTCAAAATCAGCTTCAGTCTTCATTTTCCCCACATCTTGTACCCCAGTAATTTCCATTAGCTACAGAATTGTCTTTTTCCTCTCTTCCTTGGTCAAGCTACTAAAAGTAGTTTAAGACTAAGGCTCTGTATATTACAATACATAATGCATTCCCTGTAGATGTAAGCAGAACTTCATGCTACACCAGAGCACAAAGACTCATTTATTTTCCCCAAATGATGTCTTCTTTTTAGTCATTACAACGGCCTAATTACTGGAATGATCATCATCGATGTTATTAAAGCATTTGATCTAGTTAGCCATAAACGTCTGCTAGATTCGTTGAGCTTCCTCAGCTATTCCAAGGTAATGTCAGCTGACTCAATGTCCATATTTCAGAAAGGTTACAGCTCAAACAGATTATCTCTTTAATAAATGTTTGTTTGTCTTTTCGGCTTTTCCCGGTTAGGGGTCGCCACAGCGGAACTCCGGTCCACTAATGATTGGCAGTCGATTTTTATGGTGCCGAGTTGCCAGCCCGATGTCCAACCTTCAGCAAAGGCACACCCATTCACACATGTCTTTCAGAGGCCACTCAACCGTGGGGAGGACATGCAGACTCCACACAGAAGGCACTCCAGCTGAGAATTGAACAGGAGAACCTCTTGCTGTGAGGCAACAATGCTACCACTGTACCACCGTGGATCTACAAATTAATTAATTTCCATTTATTTATTTCCATTTGTTAACAGTGAAATAAATAAATAAATTACATTACTAAAATAATAACCAAGTCAAAAATAAGATGAAAGCGAACCAAAATACCATGAATAAACAACCAGAAGTTCGCTGGAAACTCCAAATGAGGGCTCGCAACACAAACAGATGAAATAGTTTATTGGATAACGCTCACAAATTCATACGTTTTCGACACACTTCTTCATCAGAATCTCAATTCGAACAGATCCGAAATACAGCATACAAGAAAAGCCAAAATGTACGTGTAGTACAAAGTCTTTTTCAGCTTCTAGAATTAGCACTATGGGTATATAATAATAAACAATATAACATTTTTCTTTTCCCAAGTCTTAACTATTAAGCTATAAAGTTTTCAGTTAAGACTTGGGGAAAAAAATGTTATATTGTTTATTATTATATACCCATAGTGCTAATTCTAGAAGCTGAAAAAGACTTTGTACTACACGTACATTTTGGCTTTGCTTGTATGCTATATTTCAGATCTGTTCGAATTGAGATTCTGATGAAGTGTGTCGAAAACGTATGAATTTGTGAGCATTATCCAATAAACTATTTCATCTGTTTGTGTTGCGAGCCTTCATTTGGAGTTTCCAGCGAACTTCTGGTTGTTTATTAATAAAATAATACTTGCACATACACTCAGACAAAAAGATGTTTTGTGACAGGTTCCTAAATAATCAAAACTGCTACCTGTCAGATTGTCGAATGCATGTCTATAGTTGTATTACACCCTCCCCCCAGAATGAGAGCAAAGAACTAAAAAACAGTTTTATTTATACTTTGGTTGTTGGGAAGTCTAACTGATCAAAAGGCATTCTGAGTAGAGGCCTGGGGAAAAGCATGATGTATAATGTACAGATACATCTACGGAAAGTAGAGCCACAGGATGCAGTCACACTTACATATTCAACTACACATGAACAATGCAATCACATTGAAATAAACAATGTACACTTTCAGAGTCTGAATAACACATACGACATAAGGATGCAGACTTCCAGGATGGCTGTACACTGAGTAACAGCTTAATTTCAGCTGTCCCAGTGTGAAAACATCAACTTGGAAAAGAGAGAAAAGGAACTTGTCTTTTTGGGGTACATTTCAGTAATTGGCTAGTAAGTACACTGCCCGGATACCAGCAAAAAAGAAATTCAGAGAACCTGAAAGAAAATTAGTCACAAAAGATGAGGAGAAAATGACTGGGAAGAATTCTACAGCTGTTCAGCAAAAAGCAGTGCAACTTCCAGCTCTGGTCCAAGACATGACTTCCAGTAACCTAGTGGGAAAAAAAATCAGTCAAATGTACTCAGAGCTGATTAAAAGAAATGAAACACTGAAGGTGTATATCAACTCAAATAACAAAAGGCTGGAAAATTTGAGGAAGCGTTAAACAGATATTCAGATGAGGTGATAAAAATCACAGGGTTGAAATGAAGAAAAGTCTGGCTGAATATGAGATTCCTCAAGAAGAAATTTTTCAAAAATTAATAGAATTAGAGGACAGAGCATGTAGGGAAAATGTTTTTCTACTGTACCAGAGAAGCTGGAAGGAACAGACTGTATTAAGTTTATGAAAGCACAAATAAGCAACTGCACTGGTAATCCATAACAGGAGTTGTTAATTGAAAGGGCACATCATGTGTATGCTTCAAACTTGGCCATGAGAAAGCAACCTAGACCTTTAATAGTAAAGATGCAATCATATGGGCTAAGAGAGTTGTTTCTGACAAAGCTATGGCAGAAGAACCCTAAATGTAGGAGACAGTAGACTGTTTATGGAAATGATTACTCACTGTATGCCAGGCAGAAGAAGAGTAAATTTATTCCACTAATCAGGGAATGTCAAGAAGCAGGCATGAGATTCAAACTGCTGTATCCAGCTATTTTCAGAATATTCTTTCCTGAAGGGTCAAAAACATTTTTGGTGCAGAACATGCTAAAGAGGAACTACAAAAGCTTGTCCAACAAAAAATTAACTATGAAACAGAAAAAGATTCTGCTTCTTTTTCTTCTGATAATAAAGCACATAAAGTGACTGTACCAGTGATACCTTTTCCAGTGTTTCAAAGGAAAATGTTTGAGGGACAGAAAAATGTACAAGCATTTACTATAAGAACTAGAAGCAGATTGGAAATGCAACAGATAACAAAGGGCCACAGCTCCAGAGGCAAACCAAAACTTTAATATGTGAGCGCTTTTGTTCACTCAAATCAAATGAACTTCTTCAGACAAATTCAAACAGTAAAACCCCTCCTTATATAACCATGAAATCACATGACCAATAAAATGCATTACATTACAAATTTAAAAAGGTGTATACATATTTAAAAAGATATTTACATATACTTTAAAAGAATTTTTAAGCACAAAGTAGAGCAGTATTAATATATAAAAACAATCAAAAAGGTGCATCCATACAAACCTATAAGTACATGAAATATTGTCTTATAATAACATTGTATACTGAATTTCATAAATTCATTCAGCGTAATAAACTTTTAAACTTAAGTAAACACATAACAGAACACTGCTCATTAAGGCCTGGATAATGATACACATCTAAAGCAAGTTGCCACCATAACGCTTGTCTTTCAAGTAAAAGGGATGTATGCCCACCTCTAGGGCCCTCCATCACCAGGTTGATCACCTTAAATTTAAAGTGGTGCCCAGGGTTGTCCCTAATGTGGTTGGCCAAAGAATTATTTTCTCTGTTTCTATTTATACTATAAATGTGTTCATGGAGCCTTTCTTTGAACCTATGATTGTTTTTGCTGATATAAAATGCCAGACAGAACTGACATCTTGCCAACTATACCACACTTTTAGAGTTACAGTCATATCTAACAGTGAGCAAAAAATGCCTATTAGCAATTGTATAGTCCCTACCTATATCTATGTACCTACAATAGGCACATGCTTCACATTTAACCATTCCTGGGTTCCTGTTATACAATTTATGCTCTTTCTCTAATATATTTTTTAAGTTAGCTCCTTTTCTATATACAACTCTTGGTAGGGCACCCAATTTAGATCTAAGATCTGTGCCTTCCATAAGGATACACCAGTTTTTTAACAGGATGCCCTTTATGGACTCATCATAAGGTGTATATGTAGTAATTAAGCTAACAATGTATCTATTCCTATCACTATTATTATTACTGTTCATTGACATATTTATGTCAGCGCTATTACCCTCAGGGGTGGCAGGGCTAAGAATATGGGCTAATGAAGCTAGTGGTCCAAAAATAGGTAAGAAGTGCCCCTCTCTTCTTTTTATTTGGACTTCTTTTATGAGTCCCTGCAGTAACACTTCTGGATAGCACGTTCTTTCAAACATTTGTTTTAAATGATTGAATTCCTGCACAAGTTCTATATCCAAGGTGATCATCTGTGCTGCCCTAACCAGCTGACCTTAGCCCTTACCTTAGATTACAAGTGATGTAAAATATTTTCAGCTAAAAATATGCCAATATGGTTTGTTTTCATTTATATAACTGTATGACTGCCTATGTCACAAGTGATAATTTAATAAAGATGTTTCCTGTTTAAAAAAAGGCATAGGGATGCCCTCACAGATTGAGCATGTACTGAATAGTATTATTAATTATTAGAGTAAGCACATGAGTAATATGCTCTACAAATCTGGATATTTCTATCCTGAGTTATGTCCCTGTAATATAACTGTGATGGAGATAAGAAATAGAGTGGAAAGCAGTGGAGAATTAGTGGGGCGATGACTATAGGAGTCCAGGTGAGAGGTAAGGTGAGTAGAAATGGAGGACGTGACATCACGTGAAAGCAGGAAAGATTATGCAACATTAAGAAAAGATGGAATTTATATCACTACAGGAATGGCATGCCCATTTATTAGAGAGCAGGTTTCTGTACTATTAGTGAATTTTTACAGACCGATTTAATTCTACTGTGTTAAAGTAGAAAATTATAAACTTCAGCTCTCCTGACACTGAGTAGCCCACACCCAAAGAATTTCTGTACCCTTACTCAACCTAGTAAGAAAAGAATTAGATGATAAGAAGTGGCTAGCTGCAATCCACCCTGCTTAAAAATTACTTAGAGAAGATCTACTATTACTGTACAGCAATTTAAAGGGAAAGACTAGATGAGATTGTTTTAAATTTACTGTGAAGTTCAAACCAGGCAAGGAGTGTGGGTGCAGAGCAATGGTGAGGCTGCGGGACTGATGCATACAAAATATTTAGTAGCTATGTGAAAGAAAATGTCTAACTTACTAGTTAAATGGGAGATACTTGTCTACAGGATGTCCTAAAAGAAAACTCTAGTCAGGATAAGTGAGCTGACAATTTTGTTACAAGAGCTCTGTTAAAGTAGTATCTGACAAGATAGATGCACCTCGGTGACTGGTTAGACTGCTTTGTAATATGGGCCACTGGCTCATCAGACTGAAGCAAACTGTCCACTAGGATTCTTGATTGTATCATACTGTTGACCATTTGAACTAAATGAGAGAAAACTGATACATTGCACAGAGTGAATCTGACTTGTAAGAAAACATGCTTTTAGATTACTAGGGTTTAAACTAAGTTCAGAGTCCACCAGCCACTTTTCTTATTTGTTGGACCCTGGTATCATCTCAGTTTGAATGGTATTGCCACTGCAAAGAAGTATACATTGGTCTTTGGATTGGATAAGATACAGTATGCCACAGAGACACCATCCTTGATTATTAAAAATTGAGAACACCGTGCCACAGCATGTCACAGTGACACCATTCTTGATTAGCAAAAATGGCTAACAGCATGCCACAATATTACCATCCTTGATTACCAAAATGGTGAACAGCATGTGACCATGGCACCATCCTTGATTAGTAAAAATGGTGAACAGCAGGAGATTGAAAATTAACCACTGGGAGATGACTTGATTTATCAAGCACAGTCTTGAGAATTCTGTATCCAGTTTTATTGTATTAAGCATAATCTTGTAATAGATTGCAAACCAAGCTAGAAAGGTACACAATGTATGATGCTTAAAAATAGAAGGGCAGGATGTGTCAAAAATGTTTACCAAATACAAAAATACTGTCCCTATTAATAGCAAGGCATATTTTCCAGGATTATGATACAGAAACATTACAATGTGTATTCAAAAGCCTTTTTGGAAGTCAGGTTGAATGCCGTCTATTACCTGATTGCAAGTTGAAACTTCAAATAGTTGTTTACTCACCATGAACTCAAATGTTTTGAAAAGAAGGATAAGTACTGATGCAGATCTGTACCTTCTTAGATTGATTAATGAACCACCATTATGAAAGTAAGTAATAATACAACTCACCTAACTTGTGGAAGCACACCTCCTTTTAAAAAATGATCAAGAAAAAGTGGCAGAAGAAAGCAAATCAGTTAGCAGCATGATGAATAATTATTCAAGGCAATCCATTACAGCCTTTCACACCAGATTTTTATGTCATAGATTAGCACTATTTTCTGTCTCTGCATACTGTCCTAAACACAAAGCTCTGAAGGTGAACAAAATCTGGAGAAATATTGTATCAGAGGTGTGCAGTTTAATTCTTGGTCTTATATGTACTAAAAACACTAACTGACTTATTCAACAACAGCCATGCTTCTATCAGAGGTGTGCGGCTTAATCCTTTGTGTTATATGTACTAAAAATGGTAGGTGATTTATTCCACAAAAGCCATGCTAGCTGAGTTGAGGAGGAGGTTACGCAATGCCCAGCATGTGTGAGTATTTTGATACCATTCCAGAAATCTTTAGAGGAAGAAGGGCTATTTTGCCTAAGGTAAAAGAAGTTTCTGTCAAAGGAATCTAAGGAGCAATGTGAAGATAGTAAAACTATTCTTCACATAACATTGTGTTTTGGCCTTTGAGAATCATGGCCAGTTTAAGATCTGGTGTCATTAATTGTGTTCCATTTTTCTCAACTGTGATGTCAAGACAGGTGATTTCACTTAGGATGTCATGTGTAGTCCTGCTGAAAAAATCAAGGGCTTCTTAAGCAGACAGACATCTATTTAGGACAAATTAGCTGATGTTATTTATGAGATAAATCATGTGGTCTCTGTTTATATGCTTATAGCTGCGGATCTTAAAAAGGAAATGGTGAGGAAGATAGATGGAATATTTCCATGTGGCAAAGGTGGACCACTGCTCACTGATGGAGTCAGGGAATATCCCTGCTGTGCTGATTTTATTCCAGACTGATTTTCAGTTTAGGGGGGTAGATAAATGACTTGGCCTATCACATAAAAGTTGAACAAGTCATGTAAGAAGGGTCATTTATAGAATCTTAGCCAAAGCTTAGGTCTCCAAGGATAATCATTTCTGTTTTGATATTTGCTGGGATTGAGGCTATGGAGTCCTCATCTAGAGATCCAGTAGAATGAAAACCCACACAATCGTTATGGCCTTTGAAGAGCTCCCCAAAATACTGATAATAATGGAAATGAACCCCTTGATATCTTTGGTTAAGACAAATGCAGTTTACATCTACTGACACTGGAGTGCACAGATCTACTTCGGGGGATTTGACTCCAGCATTCAAAACACAAAAGAGTCCAAATACGATAGTGGTGAAATGAAAGAGTGATGCCACCTGACAGTACTGAATGCAACTGCACCACCAGGTTAAATAACAACATATCTATACAAGACGTTTTAAAATTAAGACCAGTGATTGCTCAATTAATTGATGGCTTGTTATACATCTCTGTACTTGACTTGCTTTTATTTTACTCTGAATGAAGTCTTATTCAGGCCACATTATGAAGGTAGTCTTGTTGGAAAATGCTGTGCCCATGAAGTGTGATATTGATGCCATTGATGCGAAGCTTTACCCAAGTCTTAGATATCAGCTTTGGAGTATAAGAAAATTTAGCATGAAATTGTTCAGGCTTGTAACAGATGTCTTATTACTATTCATGTGAAGAAACATGAGATTGAACTGAACAGCCCAGCAGAGATTCTATGGTCTAGCGTAAACAATTACTAGGTTATTAACACTATGCGTCATGGTTAATATGATCACCACCAGATACTAAACCTAAGAAGTTTACAAGGATAGCAAGCTTCAGGAAAAAACAGGTGAGCTTTGGACAAAGAATGATAGAGAAGTATTTTACAGTGCTTTTGGAAGTAGCATACCCCTAAAGAACATTTTTAATACCTTTATTGAATTATCATTTGTGACACAGGGACACTTACATTTATATAAAAGTAATTAAACCATATTAACAAGTTCATATTTACAAACATTATAAGATATATAACAGTATATATGATGTATAATCTAAGCAACAGTACATAAATTATTCAGTTCCTGACCTCTCTTAAAACTAATTCCTCCAAAAACATTTTTCTGTATGTATTTTTCCCACATTTCCCATTTTTTTTTCTATGTAATAAAATGTTGCCCTTTTCTACATATCTGACTTCCTGTTTTTATCCATGTTAAAATATTCACTACTTCAAGTATAGGATTTTGATTTCTATTTTCTAGGAATTGTTTTTTTTTGGCAGCCACTAGAATTAATCTCAACAAGGTCTTACTTAGTCTAAACAATTCAGATCCTGCAACCCATCTCAAAAAATCATTTCCTTAGTTGCAACCCATTTGCTCACCCAGTATTCCTGATAGAATACTCTGTAGGGAATTTTTAAAGTCTGCCAACTCATAACTCTCCCAAAACATATCTTTCCAGTTACCTTTCTTCCACATCACAACTCCAACATTTGCCAGCTACCTAATGTTTGCTTGGGGTATACAATTATCCATGCAAAAACTTCAGGGCAAAAATCCTAAATCTTCTAGACTTTGCTGCATATTTGAGAGCCACACATATGTCCTTCCATTGTTTCTTTGTGAATTGCATATCTAATCTCTCTTCCCAATGTTTTCTGACCTCTTCTGATTGATTCCTATAGTCATGCAATATTTTTATATGCCCTATTAATTAGCCCCTTTTTAACAGCAACTTCTAATCTTGATTCAGTTAAAAACTCAACCAGTGAACAACTTTCATTTAGGATTCTCCTGCCCCTTTCTCTTTGTCTGTATTCTGATATCAGTCCCTAATTGCCCCTTTCTCTTTGTCTGTCTTCTGATACCAGTCCCTAACTGCCCCTTTTTTCTTTGTCTGTATTCTGATACCAGTCCCTAACTGCCCCTTTCTCTTTGTCTGTATTCTGATATCAGTCCCTAATTGCCCCTTTCTCTTTGTCTGTCTTCTGATACCAGTCCCTAACTGCCCCTTTTTTCTTTGTCTGTATTCTGATACCAGTTCCTAACTGCCCCTTTCTCTTTGTCTGCATTCTGATACCAGTCCCTAACTCCCCCTTTCTCTTTGTCTGTATTCTGATACCAGTCACTAATTGCCCCTTTCTCTTTGTCTGTATTCTGATACCAGTCCGTAACTGCCCCTTTCTCTTTCTCTGTATTCTGATACCAGTCCGTACCTGCCCCTTTCTCTTTGTCTGCATTCTGATACCAGTCCCTAACTGCCCCTTTCTCTTTGTCTGCATTCTGATACCAGTCCCTAAATGCCCATTTCTCTTTGTTTGTATTCTGATACCAGTCCCTAACTGCCCCTTTCTCTTTGTCTGTATTCTGATACCAGTCCCTAACTGCCCCTTTCTCTTTGCCTGTATTCTGATACCAGTCCCTAACTGCCCCTTTCTCTTTGTCTGTATTCTGATACCAGTCCCTAACTGCCCCTTTCTCTTTGTCTGTATTCTGATACCAGTCCCTAACTGCCCTTTCTCTTTGTCTGTATTCTGATACCAGTCCCTAACTGCTCCTTCCTCTTTGTCTGCATTCTGATACCAGTCCTTAACTGCCCCTTTTTTCTTTGTCTGTATTCTGATACCAGTTCCTAACTGCCTCTTTCTCTTTGTCTGCATTCTGATACCAGTCCTTAACTGCCCCTTTTTTCTTTGTCTGTATTCTGATACCAGTTCCTAACTGCCTCTTTCTCTTTGTCTATATTCTGATATCAGTCCCTAACTGCCCCTTTCTCTTTCTCTGTATTCTGATACCAGTCCCTAACTGCCCCTTTCTCCTTGTCTATATTCTGATATCAGTCCCTAACTGCCCCTTTCTCTTTCTCTGTATTCTGATACCAGTCCCTAACTGCCCCTTTCTCTTTGTCTGCATTCTGATACCAGTCCCTAACTGCTCCTTTCTCTTTGTCTGCATTCTGATACCAGTCCCTAACTGCCCCTTTCTCTTTGTCTGCATTCTGATACCAGTCCCTAACTGCCCCTTTCTCTTTGTCTGCATTCTGATACCAGTCCCTAACTGCCTTTCTCTTTGTCTGCATTCTGATACCAGTCCCTAACTGCCCCTTTCTCTTTGTCTGCATTCTGATATCAGTCCCTAACTGCCCCTTTCTCTTTGTCTGCATTCTGATATCAGTCCCTAACTGCCCCTTTCTCTTTGTCTGCATTCTGATACCAGTCCCTAACTGCCCCTTTCTCTTTGTCTGCATTCTGATACCAGTCCCTAACTGCCCCTTTCTCTTTGTCTGCATTCTGATATCAGTCCCTAACTGCCCCTTTCTCTTTGTCTGCATTCTGATACCAGTCCCTAACTGCCCCGTTCCCTTTGTCTGCATTCTGATACCAGTCCCTAACTGCCCCTTTCTCTTTGTTTGTACTCTGCTACCAGTCCCTAACTGCCCTTTCTCTTTGTCTGCATTCTGATACCAGTCCCTAACTGCCCTTTCTCTTTGTCTGCATTCTGATACCAGTCCCTAACTGCCCCTTTCTCTTTGTCTGCATTCTGATATCAGTCCCTAACTGCCCCTTTCTCTTTGTCTGCATTCTGATATCAGTCCCTAACTGCCCCTTTCTCTTTGTCTGCATTCTGATACCAGTCCCTAACTGCCCCTTTCTCTTTGTCTGCATTCTGATACCAGTCCCTAACTGCCCCTTTCTCTTTGTCTGCATTCTGATACCAGTCCCTAACTGCCCCTTTCTCTTTGTCTGTATTCTGATACCAGTCCCTAACTGCCCCTTTCTCTTTGTTTGTATTCTGATACCAGTCCCTAACTGCCCCTTTCTCTTTGTCTGCATTCTGATATCAGTCCCTAACTGCCCCTTTCTCTTTGTCTGCATTCTGATACCAGTCCCTAACTGCCCCTTTCTCTTTGTCTGCATTCTGATACCAGTCCCTAACTGCCCCTTTCTCTTTGTCTGTATTCTGATACCAGTCCCTAACTGCCCCTTTCTCTTTGTCTGCATTCTGATACCAGTCCCTAATTGCCCCTTTCTCTTTGTCTGCATTCTGATACCAGTCCCTAACTGCCCCTTTCTCTTTGCCTGTATTCTGATACCAGTCCCTAACTGCCCCTTTCTCTTTGTCTGCATTCTGATACCAGTCCCTAACTGCCCCTTTCCCTTTGTCTGCATTCTGATACCAGTCCCTAACTGCCCCTTTCTCTTTGCCTGTATTCTGATACCAGTCCCTAACTGCCCCTTTCCCTTTGTCTGCATTCTGATACCAGTCCCTAACTGCCCCTTTCTCTTTGCCTGTATTCTGATACCAGTCCCTAACTGCCCCTTTCTCTTTGTCTGCATTCTGATACCAGTCCCTAACTGCCCCTTTCTCTTCCCAGGGAAGGGAATCACAAGCCTGCGATACAAGTGTCTTCTTGTCCCTTTCCCAGTTGAATACCCTTCCTTCTTACCTTTGTATCTTTGACAGCTTCCACCTGTAAATTTCATTCCCTCTTGTCTATTTTCTGTACTCCTAATTGCAGTCATCCTTATCAGCAGAATATCCTTTCTCCATTCCCATGTTGGCTTAGTTCTTAATATACTTTCTGTGACTTTATGGATACAATATTATGTATGACTGTTATTCCTCTTAAGGATCTGTTTCCCAAATCCCACTCTTTCCTTATTTCTTGAATTACCCCCCTGCTTCATCATCATCCCTTTCCACTTTGAATTATAGCTTTCTGTTATGTATAAGAGCCTTAACTGTGTTGCTCTGAAATAATCCCTACAAATCCGGTATTCCTAAAACCCCTGGAAAAACATTATGGTAATTTCACAATTTTGCTAGATGAAGAGAACTGAGATTCATTGTTCTAAAAACAGATTGGAAGAGTTTTCTATTTTGGCAAGGTATATAACAGTACAACAACCCATATCTTAAGAATTTTGGTCTTTTATGGTAAACTGAGTTTGGAAGGGTTTTCTCATTACTTGAATTGAAGCAGTAGAAACCCTACTTAAAAATAAATACAAATAAGAGTTCTCTCTTTTTGTAGTGATATACAGAAGAGATTACCATGACTTTTGGCAAAATATGGTCAAATGTTAATAGGGAATATGGGCATTAAACCAATAAAAAAGAGCGGGGGGAGCAGTTTTCCAGTCCATAATACCAGATCTAACACACAATGCTTTAAAACAGTCACAGCATGAGGTTCTGAGAAAAATTTATTTCAGTGAAAAAGGAAGGGGAGGCAAAGTAAAGACTCTTGAACAGAACTTGGCTGGAAAAAAAGAAGACAAAATGTCAGACCAAATTAAAGAGAAATGATGAGAGATAAAAAAAAGTAGTAAAAAAGGGGTGTAGAAACATTAGGAACATAAGCAAATCATTAATTGCCTGCAGATACATTAGATAAATGAGAAGATTCTCTATTAGTTTAACATTTTTCCTAACCATCCCCATTACACATACTGTAACCACAATGTGCATACACTGAAAACAGAACAAAACAGAAAACCATTTCTGCTTTTTTATCATACACACAACTTCTTCCTGCAGGTTTCAGTCTCAAAATTATTGCAGCTGAGAGAAGCACTACCATTTGTATAAATTAAACTCACCACATGAAACTCTCAGACTCCTAATAACACCTTTGTATTCTGTGCACCTGTGTTCAACCATGAGTTGCACTGAAGGCAAGTTACTGACTAGGTACTGTAGTGTGCACTTAAGCTGTACTCCATCCCTCAGTGTCATGTGTGTGTGTGTGTGTGTGTGTGTGTGTGTGTGTGTGTGTGTGTGTGTGTGTGTGTGTGTGTGTGTGTGTGCACATGTGTGTCTGTGGGTCTGTGTGTGTCTGTGTAAAACAACCTGTTTGCAAGCTGAGACACAAAAGTATGACTCCAGAGACCTAGCAAAGCAAACAAAACAACCCCAAAATTCCATGTTCTTGTTTCCCAGTCAGGGCAAGCTCTGTCTGTTCATTGTTAACAGTATCAGATATATATATGTGTGTGTATGTATGTGTGTGTGTGTATACATACACACACATATATATATATATATATAGTTCCCCTTCAAAACATCTAATTTGCATGCCATCAAAAACCCAAAACACTGAAAACTCATAACATTGAATTTCATAACATTGAAAATTTATAACATCAAGTAGTGTATCATCAAACATGTAAATGTTATAGTTTAATCTGTTAATCTTGTGGTATCACTATAAGATGTTGTAGTTTGTATTTACATAGTTATTATTTATATAGTGCAGGAATTTATATTATTTATATAGTTTTTATTTTGCCAATCGGTAAGTGATTTAGATATTATGTGTACATACTGTATGGTGATTGAGATACAGTGGGGTTAGGAAATCAACTTTTTCCACTGTAGTGCTATCTCGGAGTTGGTATATTTAATTTACGGGGGGTGTGGGGGACAGAGCTCCCAACAGAGGGTGGTGTGGGGGGCTTGACCCCCTGCAGAAACGTAGTAAAAAGTGTGTTTGTTAGTTTGGTGTTGTTATTAGGTGGAGGGGATGGTTATCTACATGTGCTTTGTTGTTTCTGATATTGTGATGCAAAGTTTCAGTGTTCTGAGTTTTTGATGTAATGAATTTTCAGTGTTTTGCATTTTTGATATTATGGTCTCAGTGTTTTGAGATTGGATGTTATGGGAATTAGATATTTTGAAGTAGAACCATATATATATATATATATATATATATATATATATATATATATATATATATATATATATATAGGTTCATAGGTTCATAGGTTCATAGATTAGTACTAAGCTAACTGCCCTTGCGAGCCATTTTAAGCCTAGCCAATTATCCCTTGTGAGACTCAAACCCTGCAACTTGTGTTTGTAAGGCAGACACCTTAACCATTAGGCCCACCCTCCCAACCTCCCAATATATCACAGACATGCAAGGAGATCACTACTCTATAAAAATAAGTTTCATTTGCACACTTATGAAGTGTAACTCTTCTTTTTAACAAATAGTTTAAGGTTCAGATGTACTTTTCTAACAAACAGGTCTATGAGTAGCAACTGTGGCTATTTGTAAATGTTGCAGTGTTAACCAGGTACTTGGCATTAAAAGTAACAGTGTATGCATTTATAGCTATGTTAATAATATAGAGGAAATACTCTTGGCGCATACCAACAACACTGGAAGTATGTGTAATGACAGAAATCTGAAATGTTGTTTTTCGGGATGCCTTTATTGGTATTAACAATTTACAAGTTTACTCATTGTGCACTTTTACATTTTCCTTTTATAAACGAAAGGTACACCAACATAATAATCCTTCAAAACTTCACAGTAGCAGTGCTTACAAAATGTGATAATTTCTTGGTCATCTATCTATTGTGTGCTCTAAGATAAAGTTTGTGCTGATGTGCTGAAATTAATAAACACTCCAAGCAGTATTTCATTATTTATGGGTTTCATTTTAGGATCATGCTCATTTTTTATTTTATTTTATAACTACAGAGGAAATAAATGTTGATATACTTCAAGTGTAAATAATTCTTTAAATCACTTAATTATATACGTCTGTCTGTCTATTTATCTATCTGCCTGTCTATCTAAAATGATATATTCTACACTAAACGCACATACGATAAACCAGGAAGGCCATGGAAGAACAGGGTATCTCCTGTAAAAAAATAGTAAATACCTTGATAAAGGCAATGTGATATAGGCAAATCACCCCTTCAGGACATACACATGTTCCAGCACATTAGCTTTTGAATGCAGAATGACCTGCAAGTCATTATTAATATAATCTAGACAGTCCCCAAAAGAGATGAAACATATCAAGTCTACAGCTAATACAGTCTAATTTATTCCTCCAAATGAATTTAAAAAGATGAGTAGACAAAACTGTAGTAAGGGAATTTTGAGCCATGGCAGCACAGTCATTCAGTGACTCCAAACTAAAGAAGTTCAACATCTTAGATGATATGATTAAGGGTTCTCTTTTCAGACATCTTGTAAACTGCCTAAATGACAAACGTCTGCTTCTTTGGAGGTAGATACATTTAAGGAAAAAAATGAAGTCTGAAAGTTCATAAGCTATCTATAAAGCAGTAATGATCCTGATTGCTTATAAGCTGTTACTTTTTTAAGGATTGTTGCCCCATACAAGTTGACATCTTGGACAAGTGCCCTTTTTGAAGCACACTTTTTATAGTATTGTTCATGGGTCATTGTGCAGTGAAAATGAAATACTTGTATGTTCTTGAGGAGTAATTTTCATATATCCTATGATGCCTCTTTAAGGAAGGTCTGTAATTGTTTCTTTTTTTTTTTTTTTCTCAGCCAAGAGATAGAGAAACTAATACAAAGATAGATACACATCATTTGTTTTTTTATTTAGTGCATTCCTTCTTGACAGGTTTGTTCAGCTTATCCATCTTTATCATATGTTGGAGGTGGTTGTTAAGTTGTTTTCCAGTTAAACTTTTTAATCAGGTTCCTGTGTACAGGTATCACAGTTAGTTTTGGATTACTTTCTTGTTGAATATTGATCTGACCGACATGAAAGCTGTTCCAGGTGCTGCAGCCCTCTCTATGAAAATAATAATAATAATAATAATAATGATACATTTCCATTTCTATTAATACTCTTCCTGTTAAAATGTCTGTTATATTCTGCACTAATACTAGTTTGCTTTATGAAAACAAAACTTTTGAACTTTATTTTTTTTTTACTTTTATTCTTGGTTCATTTGACTGAGGAAGTTAGATGGATTCATTGGCTCAGTTTGCTGGACCACAGTTTTCTAAACAGCATTAATTGAAAACAAATGTTACCATATTCTATAATTCTCCCTGTGAGATTTGATGAATTCATAAAATTTGCCTGTTTATTTAATTACTGTGTTTTGATGACATTTTGACTCCATTTGCTGGTGCAATCATTTTAAACTAGACTGAACAGTAGAAATCTACATTAAACCGTAATGCAAGTTTAAAGGTAATTCATTTTTTATAGTAGGATGGACAGAAATTACTTTGATGTGCTATATAGCAAAGAACATACCACGTAACACTGTCTAAATAATGAATCTCCCACCCATTCCATACCCTGTGGTGAAATGTGGCATAAGCCCAGCTTCACCTCCATTTTTGCTAACAAGGTCTTATGGTTTTCGGAAACTGTCACGATTCTGAATTCACCCTTTTCTTTCAAGTTGGAAGTCTATTTGAGGTACTTGGATGACATTTTTATTTTGTGGAAGGGTGACTTGGAAGAGTTAAAATCATTCATGGATTACTTAAATCACTCTACTAACTTCTTAGAATTCACTCATCAGTATGACAAACAGACCATAGACTTTCTTGACATTACGTTATATAGGAACTCTGAGGACCACAGGTATGAATCTAACATATTTAGAAAGAACACCTTTTCAAATGCATATTTACATTTTGATAGTCAACACCAAATCTGGCAAAAAAAGAACTTAGTTAGGGGACCATTAATTAGACTCAGCAGACTGGTGTCTGATGACACACAGTTTCAACTAGAGGTCAACATATTGTGTGATATGTTCAGAAACAGGGGTTACCCCCAGAATATGTTAGATGAAATTAGTTGATTTGTTGTGGCACATCAGAATTCCCGCTGTGGTCCCATTATTAGACAATCTAAACAAATGAGGGGCACAAAGAATATCTACAAGCAAAATGTCAGTTTGAGTCCTGGTGACCACTCATAGGCACTGGTTGTACCATACAGTAGAGACATTTACTCTTTAAAGAATGCTATTAGTGGTCATTGGTGTACTGTCTTTGGAAATCTTGGATTAAACAACAGGCTGGGGGAGCAGCCCAGATTTGTTTTTAAGAATAACAAAAACTTCAAAAAATTATTTGAATTTAGTGGCAGCTGCAAAGGTAAATTTACCAAAAACTGGGGGATGAAATGGTGTGGCGCATGCAAGCAGTGTAGATTCATTCTAGAAGGTAGTAGGTTCCCAGTACATGGTTTTCAAAGACTGATTACAGTCAAAGGCAGATGTGATTGTAACACAAAAGGGGTAGTATATATTGCCTTCTGTTCATCTTGCCCAACATTTTATGGTGGGAAGACTGTTGGACCTTTAAAGACAAGAATTTACCAGGATGTATATGCAGTCAGTAAGGCACATCAATTCAATGCCCTTTATAAACATTTGTTGCAATGTGATGACTTTAAAACATTTTTTTCACTATTTTGGAGAAAGTAGAATACATAGAAAGAGGTGGTGACTGGGAAACATTTGCTGAAAAGTGAGAGATCCACTGGCAAATTTTAGTGAACGCCACCACCCAAGGCATTAACGATTTAATATCTATTTAGGCTATTTTGAAAATCACATCTAATTGCTTGTCTTAATGTGGCAAGGTCAAGGAAATTTGTGATTTTCAATACTTTTATATGTATATTTTATGACAGAATTTTTATGACATCCACCAACTTTTTTATTTTATTCTTATGAAAGCTTTTAAAAAAAAATATATATATATATATATATTTATATATATATTTATAGATTAACTATTTGAAGGAACATTTACTGACATATTTATTTTATGCAACACATTTTATGAAAGTATATTTTATGTAAGTATTTTTTAAGTGTGTACTTGTAGAGCTACTTTTAAGTGTGTACTTGAGAGTGTGTGTTTCTTTAAACATTGTTAGTACAGGCATGAAGCCTCTTTCAGAGTCTTTAAAAGAAAGAAAGTTACTCTGGTACAGTTTCTGATGAAGTTCCTGTGTTTTGGAACAAAAGTGCTAAAGCTGTGTGAATAAACATTTGGCTGGGACTTTTGGTGCAGGGTTTTTTATATGGACAGCCATTATAGAACCTCTGAACATTTGGTAAGATAGGTTGTATAAAGAAAGAAATGTATAAGGAGTTTCATATAGCAGCACACCTAAAAACTTTGTTTATTTTAAAAATAGAGACAAAACATAAAGACTTCCAATGAAAGAGAGCGCTAAATGATTAGCGCTTTCAGCTATCCAGCCTTCTTCAGAACATATTCTTCATAGCTCTCCAACTAAAGTTAAATAACAAATCATGTCCACATGCTGCAAGCAACCATAGCAACTAATCATACATTTTTAGAGATGACAAGCCTTCTTTATTCAGCCTATAGTAGGATGTCTGTTCTTTAGTAATGGTTTGAGCAGAACCATTGCATTTAGGCCCGGAGGGATGATCAGCCCTTAAGTTCACTATCTAACTCACTCTGTCTATGCGACATTTGAGGGATATTAAGCACAAGGATTTAAAGAATGTGCTGGCTGAACATGTATCTTATCCTGATCATAGCTTTATGTTTAAAGCTTTAGAATGTATTGCTACAGATTCAAGGGGTGAAGACATAAAGAACCGCACTGAAATGTGCGAAGTGAGTCCCTAAAAATTTATGATTAGTTGCTATGGTTTTAGGCTAATGAGTAGGTGTTGCCTGCAGCATGTTGACATGATTTGTTATTTAACTTTAGTTGGAGAGCTATGGAGAATATGATCTGAAGAAGGCTGAATAGCTGAAAGCGCTAATCATTTAGAGCTCTCTTTCATTAGAAGTCTTTTATGTTTTGTCTCTGTTTTTAAAATAAACAAAGTTTTTAGCTGTGGTGGTTCACCAGGAAGTTTTATCTATGCTAATTTTGTTCTGTCTAGTGTACCTTTGGCAGTTTCTAGTTTCTCTTTACATAAAAATGGATTTTTCACCCTTTTGGATTTCAAGAATTTTTTTTATCCTTTTGGAACATCAGCTTTCAATTAGATAGTATTTTATAGTAGAACCATTTAATACATTACTTATTTAGTACTTTCTGGATACACTATTTACTATGAGGAAAAAAACACACAAAACAGGAGAATTACAATAGTATTGATGGTGTAATATTTACAAATTCCACAGCCGTCAAACACACTTAGTGCAAAGCAGCATAAGAGATGTATGTTGATTTGCACTCCAGAAAACGTACAGTACATTAAAGCAGATGCCTAAAACTCTGGGTCATAATAAAAGCAGTATATAGACTAAAAACAATTCATTCCTGTTGATTTAAGCAATATCAAATAAGTTAAGACTAACTGATGCTTGGAAAATTTTCTTTAGTCTGGATCTGAATGTAGAAAATAAGTGACCCCACCATGTTAACCAGAAGATGGATCTATGGTTTTAATAATATCAAAAGACTTTTTTGTATTTACTTTGTCAAACATCTGCAAGATGTTCATTAGAACAGCAGAGCT
>NC_056738.1:339245997-339248497 GCF_019279795.1 Protopterus annectens | reverse complement strand
TAGGGAGGTAATGGTGGTAATAATGGGTGGGAGGGAGTTCCATATCTTACCAATGGAATTGGCAAATAATGCATCTCCTCCAGAGTTACAGGATTTGACTGTTTGAATGAGTGTCCTACACGAGGACCGAAGGCTGTTTAGATTGGTGTATGGTATGATTAAATTCTCCAGTGCTGGGGACTTTTCAGGGTGTTTGAGTATTTTGAATGCCTCAATGAGTTGTTTTAGTTGAAGAAGGTTTGGGAGTTCTAACCAGCCAAGGTATTTTAGGTTAATACAATGATGAGTTCTATATGGTTTGCCAGTTGCAAATCTGGCTATGTGATTGTAGGAGCATGATAGTTTATTTAGGTCTGATTTATTAAGGTTGGTAAACAATGGGGAGGCGTAGGATTGTCAAAGAGATGAAGAAAGTAGACAGGAATATAAGGAGATGAGGAGCATGGCAAAGACAGAGATGGTGAAGGCTAAGGATAAGGCATATGAAGAGTTGTATGAGAGATTGGACACTAAAAAGGGAGAAAAGGACCTGTACCGATTGGCTAGACAGAGGGAACAAGCTAGGAAATATGTGCAGCAGGTAAAGGTGATAAAGGATAATGAGGGAAACATACTCACAAGCAAGGAGAGTGTGTTGAGCAGATGGAAAGAGTACTTTGAAGGGTTGATGAATGAAGAGAATGAGAGGGAGAGAAGGTTGGATGATGTGGGGATAGTGAATCATGAAGTGCAATGGATTAGCAAGGAAGTAAGGATAGCTATTACGAGGATGAAGAATGGAAAGGCTGTTGGTCCAGATGACATACCTGTGGAAGCATGGAGGTGTTTAGGTGAAATGGCAGTGGAACTACTAACCAGATTGTTTAATGAAATCTTGGAAAGTGAGAGGATGCCTGAGGAATGGAGAAAAAGTGTTTTGGTACCGATTTTTAAGAATAAGGGTGATGTGCAGAGCTGTAGTAACTACAGAGGGATAAAATTAATCAGTCTCAGCATGAAGTTATGGGAAAGAGTAGTGGAAGCTAGGTTAAGAAGGGACGTGATGATTAGTGACCAGCAGTATGGTTTCATGCTGGGAAAGAGCACTACAGATGCAATGTTTGCTCTGAGAGTGTTGATGGAGTAGTACAGAGAAGGTCAGAAGGAGTTGCATTGTGTTTTTGTCGACGTAGAGAAAGCATATGACAGGGTGCCTAGAGAGGAGTTGTGGTATTGTATGAGGAAGTCAGGAGTGTCAGAGAAGTACGTAAGAGTGGTACAGGATATGTACGAGGGTAGTGTGATAGTGGTGAGGTCTGCGGTGGAAGTGACAGATGCGTTTAAGGTGGAGGTGGGAATACATCAAAGATCAGTTCTGAGCCCTTTCTTATTTGCCATGGTGATGGACAGGTTGACAGACAAGATCAGACAGGAGTCCCCGTGGACTATGATGTTTGCAGATAACATTGTGATCTGTAGTGAGAGCAGGGAACAGATGGAGGAGACCCTGGAAAGATGGAGATATGTTCTGGAGAGAAGAAGAATGAAGGTCAGCAGGACTAAGACAGAATATATGTGTGTGAATGAGAGGGAGGATAGAGGAATGGTGAGGATGCAGGGAGTAGAGTTGGCAAAGGTGGACGAGTTTAAATACTTGGGATCAACAGTTCAGAATAATGGTGAATGTGGAAGAGAGGTGAAGAAGAGAGTACAGACAGGATGGAGTGGGTGGAGAAGAGTGTCAGGAGTGGTCTGTGACAGACAAGTACCAGTAAGAGTGAAAGGGAAAGTCTACAAGAAGGTAGTGAGACCAGCTATGTTATATGGGTTGGAGACAGTGTCATTGACAAAAAAGCAGGAGTCAGAGCTGGACGTGGCAGAGTTAAAGATGTTAAGATTTGCACTGGGTGTGATGAGGGTGGACAGGATTAGGAATAAGTATATTTGAGGGTCAGCCCAGGTTGGAAGGTTTGGAGACAAAGCCAGAGAGGCAATATTACGTTGGTTTGGACATCTGCTGAGGAGGGATGCTGAGTATATTGGGAAAAAGATGCTGAGGATGAAGCTACCAGGTAACAGGAAAAGGGAAAGGCCTAATATAAGGTTTATGGATGCGGTGAGAGAGGACATGCAGGTGGTTGGTGTGATAGAGCAAGATGCAGAGGACAGGAAGAAATGGAAACAGATGATCCGCTGTGGTGACCCCTAACGGGAAGAGCCAAAAGAAGATGATGATGATGATGATACACATACACATGCACACACAGAGACACACGCACAAATATATATATATATATATATATATATATATATATATGGATCTACCTCAGAAGATCGACAGACCATTTGATCGAAATTCATTTGGGCGATTGCTCATTTGGTCGAAAACCAGTATTCAAGGCACATAACAGGGATTTGCCCCCCTCCCCAATGTTGTGCGACCCTGGAGTTGGTATATATAATTAGGGGGGATGGGGGGCACAGCCCCCCACATTGGAGGGTGGGGAGGTGAAGCCCCCTA
>NC_056738.1:339158497-339235997 GCF_019279795.1 Protopterus annectens | reverse complement strand
CAAATAAGCAGCGTCTACACCACTGCTCACTTATTCTTACTAATCAAAGCAGTGTCCTACTGCTTGCTTTCATCCCTGCTACTCCTTGCATCAACACCCAACACCAAGAGGGGGAACAGAAGAGGGACAAGCCTGCCCTTCTTCTCTGCCTAAACACCCACCTCAATAACCACACCATCCAAAATGACCCAAAAGAAAGAGACAGAGGTAGGGAGGGTTGGTAGCAAGATCACGGGTAAATCTGATTCCCTCTCCCAGTTACACTCACATAAAAACCTTAAGTCTCCACCCTACACCTACCTCACTTCCTCTAAACTTCCCCCATATTAAATTAACCCTTCCCTTCCAGAATCCATGTAAACATTTCCTTACTTCCAAACCTTAAAATCCTTCCCCAAATCAAAACCCCAAACCCCCATCAAACTCCCCTTAAACCCTAAACACCGAAGATGTCCCTGGAGAAATTGTTTTGTTCCCAAACCTCATTTATACAGTGAAGGATAAAGTTTGACACTAATGCACTGTATTACACTGTGACAAGCAGGAACTACCATATTAAGGCACTTTGAGGTACAAGAGTTAAGAATGAGACTGTGGTACACCTTGTTATTGGAATTTATAAAACGCAGAAACTGTGAGCAAATATGTTTTTTAGAGTGGTAAGCAGATCACACTGTAGCTGGGACAAATACCCTTTAATGTACCTGTTAATGCCACGCTCACCCTGAGATTGTCTGTTGTGATATGTTTATGTATTAGCTTCCCAAGGAGTTTTAACAAGGAGCCCAACAGTACAATGCAAAAAGAGCAGTTTTTTTTTTCTTTTGCTTTTTTGTGACCCTAAATACTTTATAAAGCTGGAGTACAAGTGACTAGTTTTGTGACCTTGGGGATATTTCTCTCAGTTAATCTACTATTTATGAGAATATCCCCTTGTATGACAATGATTGGGACTTCGGTGTTTGGTTCATCCCACACTGATGATGCATTGGGCTACAAGTTGACTCCACTGTGTCCTATCAACTGCTGCTTCTTTAGCTTCCTCCCAAGTGATAGTCAGGTGACAGAGGTCTCTTGTTACAACTCCTTTCCAGTTTTGTCGAGGTCTGCCTGTTCTTTGCTTGTATCCAGCTAGTTCCCAGTTGATGGATTGTTTAGGAATCCTGCTAGTATCCATGCAGTTAACATGACCATATCAATGTAGCTCTCTTTTCATAATGATATTTTCAAGTTTCCATTCTTGCATTCTTGCTCTGAAACTCATTTTTTACTTTGTCCTTCCATGATGCTCCCAAGATGCATCTGAACCATATATAATGAGCAGCCTCAAGTTTTCTCATGGCTGATGCTGTGATTGGCCATAGCTCAGAGCCATATAAGAGTGTAGACAGCACCAGTGCTTGGTATAGCTTCACCTCTGTGGACAGTGCAATGTTTTTTGATGTCCAGATTTTGGACAGTCTAGTGAATGCTGCACTTGTTTTTCTAAGTCTAACCAGAACTTCCTTCTCGCAGTTGCCTGTATGAGAGATGAAACTGCCAGGTAGCAGAAGTTCTCTGCCGTATCTAATATTGATCCTGCAGTTGTTATGTCTTTGTTGTCATTCCATGTCCATGCTTCACTGATCAACACTTTACATTTGTCAGGATTCATTTTCAGACCTACTTTCCCACCCTGCTTCTCTATCGATATGGTCATTGTCTGTATTCCACTCCATGTTACATTAATAAGAGCTATGTTATCAGCAAAGTCCAAGTCACATAGCTTGTTGTCATCAAACCATTCCCGTCTCACTGACTTTTCAAGTAATGCCTTTTGCATGACCCAATCAATAACTATTGCGAAGAATAAAGGAGACAGTATATATCCCTGTCATACACCATGACCACTGCAAACCAGCCACTGTACTCATTATTCACCCAAACCATGGATTTGCTGTCTTGATACAGACTCTTAAAGAGTGTAATGAATTTTGGAGGAATCCCGTATTCTGCCAAGATGTGCCATAGTGATGGCCTATGTACACAGTCAAAAGCTTTTTTGAAGTCCACAAAGTTTACTATGGCTGGTTTCTTCCATGCCGTTGCTTTTTCTATAATTTGTCTTAGTGCAAATATCAAGTCAGTGCAGAATCGACCTGAGCTAAATCCACCTGTTAATGTCTGACTGTCATCAACTGCTCCTTTCAGTCTATTTAGTAATACTCTGTTGAAAACATTGCCTGGGACTGACAATAATGAAATCCCATGCCAATTTGTGCAGTCTCTAAGACATCCCTTTTTTAGTAAAGGGATGATGATGATGATGATGATGATGATTATGCCATTTTTCTACTCACTGGATACCTTTTCTTGAGTCCATATGTTGTTCAAGAGACATCTGAAATGTTCCACTGAAGACGTATCATACATTAGCAAATCTGATTTTATCTGGTCTGTTCAGGAGCTTTTCCATTCTTTACTTTGGCTATGGCTTCCTTTACTTCAGTCTTACTAAAGTCTACCAAGTTCACATCCAGAATCATTGTTCACACTTGGCCCTCATTACCAAAGTCATGCAGATCATCTTGTGTGGGGCAGTTTAGCACAGATTCAAAATGGCTGGGACTACCAAATACAAAACATGAAAGGGATAAACCATACACATAAACAGACCAATACTGCCCAGATTTTGAGCAGTTTTTCATTACCAAAAGCTCAACTGCTAACTGCTAACAGCTTGAATACAGCAGTGCATAGAATTCTTGACTACTAATATTGTTTATGCAGTGAACAGAATTACTTCAGAATCAGCCGCAGCACTGTTGACAGCTATTTTCTTCTTTACCACCTATGCCTATAAAGTTATATCGAGGGATACATTTTTAGGAAGGGACTTTGATGACCTAGCAAAAGCATTCAGTTCCGTGTCATACCAACAGCTATTGGATGTTATACCTAGAATTTTGTGACACAAGTGGTGAAGAGCTACATGCCAAAACAGAACATACCTAGATATATATGGTACAAGTGGTGAAGGGTTACCTGCAGATATAGAACATACCTAGATATATGTGGCACAAGTGAAGGACTACCTGCATATATAGAACATACCTAGATATATGTGGCACAAGTGAAGGACTACCTGCAGATATAGAACATACTTAGATATATGTAGCACAAGTGAGGAAGGGCTACCTACAGATAAAGAACATAACTAGATATATGTGACATAGCTGATGAAGAGATACCTGCAGATGTAGAACATACCTAGAGATATATGGCACAAGTGGTGAAGGGTTACCTACAGATATAGAATTTCCAGGGCTATTCAGCATGCCTTACTCACTAAACACTAGTCTGATACAAGTGTCTTATGCATCTGCCCTGTGGCCTCTAATACTCTGAATCTTGGCTAACCTTCTCCTTGGACATCCTCTCTCTCTGTTATTTTATACATGAATGAGATGACATTTCTCAACATAAATTATTCTGATATAACCATTAACTGTACTGAGAGATAATTTTTATAAGCACATTAATGATTCCAAAGCAGAAATATAGTGATAAACTACAATACGTCTAAAATCATGTCATTTGGGACACATGCTAAGCTTCACAGCCTGGATCCTAATTGTACCATTTACTGTCTGAACCCTTAATTTCCTAAAATAAGGTGTGATTATATTGAAATGATTAGACTTCTGAATGAACAAATTCCTATTCTGTGAAACCAATTGGGAAAATACAAACAAATCTCTCATAATTATTTTGAATACTACTGCATAGATATTGTGACAAAGTGGTGTGTAGGTGTTTTAAGAGCTGGAAATTCATAGATGGGCCTTTGTTGAGGTATATGACCCACAGGTCTTATAAATTACTTCATCTGTAGTGAAAGGGCATGTACTGAATGGCATAAATGGGGAATATTACAGTAGAAAGTCGATTATCCAAGCTAATTGGGACCTAGGGTAGTTCAGATAATCAAACTGTTCGGGTAATCAAACATAATAGAACCAGATAAAAAACTTCTAAAAATGTTTTTGATGAACATTAAACATGAAAAATAAAACAAATTTACTGTAAGTACAAAATGGTACAAAATATTTTTGTACTACAAGCTCAAAAAACACGCACAAGCGAATACGTATAACATTTACATATTCAGACTTTGTGTTTTTTCCTACCCAAAAACTTTGGAAAGCTACATTCGAATAATTGACTTTTCGGATAATCAACTTTCTGTTGTACCAAGATTCCATAAGGGGAACCAACAAGTATTAATAGCAAGTGTTGAGAAAAAAGCTGCAGTACAGTTAAGTGAGGCAAACAAGCTAAGTTTATGTCTACATACCAGTAGAGCTACCAAAAATATTAAAACCCAGTTCAAAAATATTACCATAATCTGCAGCAACATGAAAAGCTGAAGAAACTGCAGGTTTACATCAATATTTTGCCTACAGGAAATTGAGTGATTAAATAAAAACATGTAAAAAGCGACGGTTAAAAAAAACTGAAAATAAAAAGCTTGAATTTTGCTGTTCACTGATAGATTGTAGAAAACAGTGTTTTAGGTATTTAGAGACATAACGGTTACATACACTGAAACTGAACTGCTATTCACGTTATAACAGAAAGGCTAATTATGTGGTACCAAGCATGTGTGGAGGCTTTTAAATACGGAAGACTATGAAAAAGTTTAAAGACAGAATATTGAGGTATAACAGGGAGTTTATCATTTGCTAGGCTCAAACTTTCTGCATTTGAAATGGGCTTGTGGTTTTACCGCAGTTCACGTCAAGCCTATCACTTTGGTATAACTTGACCATATTGATATAAACCGTGCCTGCTGATATGAGAATTACAATCTCTGTTGTCACTACCTAATGTGTTTATTCATCTGTAAGTGTTTTTGTTTAGCCTATTCCCCGCCTTACTAACTCCAATGAGCCATTGAATTTGGCTCTAAGTTTACTTTAATTTTATGTTTATTACTTATATAGTATGTATATACTGTTATACAACTATAATTTTAATTTGTCGGTATATTTATGTATTACTGTCTTTGCTGTTCTGAATTATTTCTCCTTGTTTTATGACTCTACTAATGATCTTTTGGCCAACCCATTCACAATGGAAAAAAATAAAACCGAAACCGGATCTCAGCTGCTGTGTTATTGCTTTAGATTTTCCCTGGCTGCTTTATTTCTGGTAAAAACAAGGATGTACATAGGCAGGTCGGCACCTGTCAGTAAGAGAACATATCATCTACTACAGAAATATACTTGTTTAACTTAGCCTATGCGGCTACTAACAAGAGCCGTTAGAAACTTGTGGTGAGCAGTTCCCTGTAAGTAAACAGTTCACACCCTTCCAGAAGGACTTTGATCTCTAATAGTCCTTATTAGCAAGAGCAAAATTCCTTACTGCTTCTTAACAAGAACAATTCCATTTGCAATGGTATCACAGGCATGATTCTTGTAAGCAGTCCTGACATTTTGCATTTCATTGACATCTGATTCCTAGTTTCACATAAGATAACAGAAAAACACCACCACCCTTATTTATTATCACAATTTATAACACTAAGAAAGCTAGCATTGAAATATGCTGAATCAGACAGACTGCACAGAGGTCAGTCTACTACGCTTAGTTCCTTAGGGAAACTATGACCCAAAAACTTAGAAGGTAACCTCTAGCCTTCACAGTCCTGAAGAAAGTGTGAGGAAATATGTTTTCCCAGAGAGAGTGGGAGAGAACACTGCCGAGTGATTGCTGACAATATCAGTCATGGTACTCTACACAGAAAATGGACTGATCTGGTTCAGTGGGCTAGAGCTGCATTTCTGAGTATCATCCCCAGTGAATACAAGAATAATCAGGTGAAACACATTATCATCAAGGAGTGAATATTCCCAGGTAGATATAGAGGATTGTTATCAGGTTTCTGATCATAACCAGATTGTAATGTATTCAAGATATGGATGCCAAGAAATCTACCTCCAGAGAGAAGCTTGAGAGGTGAATTTTGGCATCCATGTTGAGAATGTGTATAGTGCGTCATATAAATGCATACTGCTGTCGTATCATAATGTAGTTAGGTAGGGGTTTGAATCCTGCACTTGCCAACTGTGAGTGTGTGTGTTTTCCTGGGGAGGAGTAACCTTTTAGGGAAAGGAGGGTGGCCTAATGGTTAAGGTGTTTGCCTTACAAACACAAGGTACAGGGTTTGAGTCTCACAAGGGATAATTGGCTAGGATTAAAATGTCTCGCAAGGGCAATTAGCTTAGTACTAGCCTATAGACCTATAAACACATAACAAAAGAGTTATGATCACAGACTCGATCACAATTCTTTGTAGTGCACAGAGCTTTATCTGCTCATTGTACTACTAGTTACAAAAAAGGGCTAAGTGTATTTCCAGCTTTCCAAGCAGTAAATCACTTGGGAGTGGTGTCAGAAAAACAGTGTAATGTCTTATATTAAGAAAAGTCGGGGACAGATTACTGCAACAAACAGCTGTCAGAAAGAAACATGTTTTGCATTCTGCTACTGTTTTTCTAGCTAGTACTGGCATATTTAACTTCCTAGTTTGATGCCATGATCCTAACAAATGAAGCAGTGGTGTTCAACAATTATTAAGATCAGATCTTGTGCCATAGAAGTACTTAATTGGCTTGTCTTTTTCATGCTATCAGAGCATAATAACCACGCTCCATGCACTACAGGATTATTATCATAATGACTGCGGTGGTGGTGCTGCGGTAGCATTGTCGCCTCACAGTAAGACGTTGTCCTGTTCGATTCCCAGCTAAAGCGTCTTCTTTTTTTTTTTTTTTATTATACAAGCAAGTTGTGTGGAGACATGCGTGAATGGGCGTACCTTCGTTGAAGGTTGTGCATCAGAGCTGGCAACTTGGCACGTAAAAATCTACTGCCAATCATTAGCGGACCGGAGTTCCGCTGTGGCGACCCCTAACCAGGAAAAGCCGAAAGACACAACAACAACCATCCATCCCATCTTGTTGTAGGCCATAGTTTTGTAGCACTTTCTCACTTCTTGGAACTCCCATATTAGTGACTGATAGTATCTCTCTGCCTCTTGTAGTATGGACAAACATGGGGTAAACAAAGTTTTGTGGGTACCATTTTGAAACATTACAGCAATTCCACATTGTTTCATTACTCTGTCCCTCTTGAAAATATCATTAATATCAAATTCTGTATCTGAAACAAAAGGGTTCAGTCAGGTTTCAGGCAGTATAAAAACTTTTTCTTCAAAGGTCAACTTTATTGCCACCCCCTTCAAGATGTTACTCCTGCAATGTTACATGAACCTTACTCAGTTATTTCCATCTTGACACTTTCTAATCTAAGTAAAGCTCATACACACATGAAATGCTTCATAAATGCTTTCTGTTGTACTGCTTAACCTATGTTGATATATATTTGTTTTCAACTGGAAAAAAGTTCTACTCTCTGGACATAATAGTAGGTGTTTCCTAGCAGTACTAGTAGGTAAGTTGCAAATGTAGGTGATCTCCTACATAGTAGGTGTCATGTAGATGTAGCACTATGTATGCTGTTCATGTGCTGCAGATGATTTAGATGCTCTACAGAGGTAGTAGGTGTGCTGAAGATGTAGAAGGAGACATATTGCACATGTAGTTGTAGCAGTAGGCGTAATGAAGAAGAAGTGGCATCCAGGCTGCAGATGTAATAATAGATGTTATACAGATATAGCAGCAGGTGTGCTGCAGTTAGTATATGTAGTAGTAGGTGTGCTACAGGTATAAAGCTGATGTAATGCTGACATAGTAGGTGTCATGCTGATGTAGCAATAGGTGTAATGGAGATCTAGCAACAAATATAATGGAGATGTTATACTTGTGAAGGTACTGCCAGTTTAGTAGTAGATATGGTACAGATATACAGCTAGGTATGATGCATATGTAGCACATATAATTCATATGTGTATACTAGGCTAATGGCTCTGGAGCCTTTACAAGCCTAGCCCATAGGATTACTCTAGCATTGTGCCACCCAACCTTAGTTCCCAGTGCCTCTGTTAGTTACCAGTTTACCCAATTTAGTAGTAGGTGCCTGCAAATATAGTAGTAGGTATGATGCAAATGTAGCACTAGGTGCACTGCAGATGTAGCTGTAGGTGTCTTGCAGGTGTTGTAGTAGGTATTCTACAGAGCTAATAGCTGATGTGCTGCTGAAATAGGTTTACTATCAAAATCACAAACATCACAATGTAATCTGGTCACAGTTCCGAGTGAAAATGCCAGCGTTCTGCAAATTAATTAGCTGACATTGTTGAATTGAAATACTGAAGATTTCAAATTCAGCAGTTTTCGATGTCAGACATAATTTTCTTACCTATTACAACTTACCTAACTGCTTTCCAGCAGAAGGAACGGACACAGCTCATTACTGCCCAATGATGGAGTTCACATTTTTACAGGGGGGCAAGCCCCCCAGCACCCCCCTGTGGGAGGGCTGCTCCCCCCAAACCCCCTGCAAATTATATATTCCAACTCCAAGATTACATTACAGTGACGTAAAGGATAAATTTCCCAATACACACTGTACCGCGATCTCTATTCATAAAATCGACCACATATAAGCAAATGCACAGTAGCATTCGCTGCAAAGGACATGTGCAGAGTTAAAGTTCAGCAATACGGGAATCAGCCAACTGACTTTCAGCATTCCCGTATTTGTCGAACCTTCATTCTTCATTTTAATGATAAACAGCTGAAATAGTAGGCATCATGCAGATGTAGTAACAGATGAAATGAAGATCTAGCAACAGGATTAATGGAGATGTAGAAGATGTTATGCTGATTGTATAGCTGTAGGTATATTACATATGTAGAAAGAGGTATGCTGCATATGTAGTAGATGTAATGCAGTGCTGCAGATGTAGGATTATGAGTAATGCAGATGTAGCAGTAGGTGTATTACAGATGCAGTAGTAGGTGCACTGTAAATGTAGAAGTAGGCGTGCTGTAGATATTGTATGAGGTGTAATGCCTCTGAAGCAGTAAGTATGTTTTAGATGTAGTAGGTACACTGTAAATGTAGAAGTACAGTAGGTGTGCTGCAGATTTACTACTAGGAGTGCTGCAGGTGTATTAGTAGGTGTGCTGCAGATTTACTACTAGGAGTACTGCAGATGTATTAGTAGGTGTGCTGTAGATGAACCACTACGTGTGCTGCAGATATTGTGGGAGGTGTACTGCATCTGTAGCAGTACGTATGTATCAGATGTAGTAGAAGGTGCACTGTAAATGTAGAAGTAGGTGTGCTGCTGATTACTACTAGGAGTGCTGCTGCAGATGTATTAGTAGGTGTGCTGTAGATGAACTACTATGTGTGCTACAGATATTGCCGGTGTATTGCATCTGTAGCAGTAAGTATGTCTCATATGTAGTAGTACGTGCACTGTAAATGTAGAAGTATGTGTGCATCAAATAAAGTAGTAGGTCTACTCAAGATGTAGTAGTTGATGAACTTCGGATGTAGTGGAAGATGCAATGCAGATAAAGTAGTAGCTGTATTGTTGCTATAGTAAAATATGCCCTGCAGATACAGTAGCAGATGTGCAGGAGACGTAGATGGAGATATGCTGGAGATGTAGTAGCAGGTCTTCTGCAGAATTAGCAGTAGGTTCAATGTATGTGTAGTAGAAGATGCATACAGGTGTAGAAGCAGGTGTGCTACTGATTCAGTAATAGGTGAAATGCAGATATAGTAGCAGGCATACTGCAAATACAGTAGTAAGTGCCAGTCAGATCTAATAGTGTATGTGATGTAGATGTGTACAGATGTGCTGCATAGGTAGAAGTACATGTTCTGCAAAATTAATAATACTTGTAATGCAGATGTAACAGTAGGTGTTTAGCAAATGTTCTAGAAGTGTTGTGTGGGTGCGCTGTGGATATATAGTAGGCAAAATGTAGATGAAGTAATAGGTTTGCTACTGGTGTGTTAGTACGATTAACACAGATGTAGCAGTAGGTGTTCTGTATATGTATATGCTGTACATGTATCAGTCGTAGTATAGTATAGATATAGTAGTAGGTTTAATACAGTTGTTCTAGTAGGTGTTCTAGTTGGCGTGCTCTGCTACAGATGTAATAGCCATGCTGCAGATGATGAAGTAGCTTTATTACAGATGTACTACTACATCTGCTGTGCACTTAGTATTATGATTGTTATAGATATAGTAGCCATGCTGCAGATATTGTAGTAAGTTTAATATAGATGTACTAGTAGGTGTGCTGTGTGCATAGTGTTATAATTGCTAGAGATGTAGTAGCCATGCTGCAGATGTCACAGTAGGTTTAATACAGATGTCCTAGTAGGTGTGCTGTGCACATAGTATTATGATGGTCACAGATGTAGTTGCCATGTTGTAGATGTCAAAGTAGGTTTAACATAGACGTATTAGTAGGTGTGTTGTGCACAAAGTGCTATGATTGCTGCAGATGTGGTAGCCATGGTGCAGATATTGTAGCAAGTTTAATACAAATGTACTAGTAGGTGTGCTGTGTGCATGGTATTATAATTGCTACAAATGTAGTAGCCATGCTGCAGATGGCACAGTAGGTCTAATACAGATGTACTAGTAGGTGTGCTGTGTGCATAGTCTTATAATTGCTACAGATGTAGTAGCCATGCTGCAAATATTGTAGCAAGTTTAATACAGACGTACTAGTAGGTATGCTGTGTGCATAGTCTTATGATTTCTAGAGATGTAGTAGCCATGCTGCAGATGTCACAGGTTTAATACAGACATATCAGTAGGTGTGTTGTGCACAGAGTGTATGATTGCTACATATATAGTAGCCATGCCGTAGGTATTGTAGTAAGTTTAATACAGATGTACTAGTAGGTGTGTTGTGCACATAGTATTATGATTGCTACAGATGTTGTAGACATTCTGCAAATGTCACAGTAGGATTAACACAAATTTATTAGTATGTGTGTTGTGCAGATAGTCTTATGATTGCTACAGATGTTGTAGCCATGCTGCAAATGTCACAGTACATTAAACACAGATGTATTAGTAGGTGTGTTGAATGCATAGTGTTATGATTGCTACAGATGTAGTAGCTATGCTGCAGATGTCACATTAGTATGTGTGTTCAGTGCATAGTGTTATGATTGCTACAGATGTAGTAGACATGCTGCAGATGTCACATTAGGTTTAACACAGATGTATTAGTAGGGTGCTGTGCACATAGTATTATAATTACTACAGATGTAGTAGCCATGGTGCAGATGTCACAGTAGGTTTAATATAGATGTACTAGTAGGTGTGTTGTGCACATAGTCTCATGATTGCTACAGACGTAGTAGCCATACTGCAGATGTCACAGTAGGTTTAATACAGATGTACTAGTAGGAGTGCTGTGTGCACAGTGTATCAATTGCTACAGATGTAGTAGCCATGCTACAGATGTCACAGTAGGTTTAATACAGATGTACTAGTAGGTGTGCTGTGCACATAGTATTATGATGTTTACAGATGTAGTTGCCATGCTGTAAATGTCGAAGTAGGTTTAACACAGACATATTAGTAGGTATGTTGTGCACAAAGTGCTATGATTGCTGCAGATGTGGTAGCCATGGTGCAGATATTGTAGTAAGTTTAATACAGATGTACTAGTAGGTGTGCTGTGTGCATAGTGTTATAATTGCTACAAATGTAGTAGCCATGCTGCAGATGGCACAGTAGGTTTAATACAGATGTACTAGTAGGTGTGCTGTGTGCATAGTCTTACAATTGCTACAGATATAGTAGCCATGCTGCAGATATTGTAGTAAGTTTAATATAGATGTACTAGTAGGTGTGCTGTGCACATAGTGTTATAACTGCTACAGAAGTTGTAACCATGCTGCAGATGTCACAGTAGGATTAACACAAATGTATTAGTAGATGTGTTGTGCACATAGTCTTATGATTGCTACAGATGTTGTAGCCATGCTGCAGATGTCACAGTACGTTAAACACAGATGTATTAGTAGGTGTGTTGTGTGCACAGTGTTATAATTGCTACATATATAGCAGCCATGCTGCAGATATTGTAGTAAGTTTAATACATATGTACTAGTGTGTGTGTTGTGTGCACAGTGTTATAATTGCTACAGAAGTAGTAGGCATGCAGCAGCTGTCACAGCAGGTTTAATACAAATGTACTGATAGCTGTGCTGTGCACATAGTATTATGATTGTTATACATGTAGCAGCCATGCTGCAGATGTCGCATGTGGGTTTTGTGCATACTATTATGATTGCTGCAGATGTAGTAGCCATGCTGCAGATATTGTAGTAAATTTAATACAGATATACTAGTAAGTGTGTTATGTGCATAGTGTTATAATTACTACAGATGTATTAGCCATGCTGCAGATATCACAGTAGGTTTAATACAGATGTATTAGTAGGCGTGTTGTGCACATAGAGTTATGATTACTACAGATGTATTAGCCATGCTGCAAATGTCACAGTAGGTTTAATACAGATGTACTAGTAGGTGTGCTGTGTGCACAGTGTTATAATTGCTACAGATGTAGTAGCCATGCTGCAGATGTCACAGTATGCTTAATACAGATGTATTAGTATGTATGCTGTGTGCATAGTATTATACTGGTTATAGATGTAGTAGCCGTGCTTCAGATGTCGAAGTAGGTTTAAATCAGATGTATTAGTAGGTGTGTTGTGCACAAAGTGCTATGATTGCTGCAGATGTAGTAGCCATGCTGCAGATATTGTAGTATGTTTAATACAGATTTACTAGTAGGTGTGCTGTGTGCATAGTGTTATAATTGCTACAGATGCAGTAGCCTTGCTGCAGATGTCACAGTAGGTTTAATACAGATGTATTAGTAGGTGTGCTGTGAGCATAGTATTATGATTGTTATAGATGTAGTAGCCATGCTGCAGATGTCACCATAGGTTTAACTCAGATGTATTTGTAGGTCGGTTGTGTGCATAGTATTATGATTGTTATAGATGTAGTAGCCATGCTGCAGATGTCACAGTAGGTTTAATATAGATGTACTAATAGGTGTGCTGTGTGCATGGTGTTATGATTGCTACAGATGTAGGAGCCATGCCCCAGATATTGTGGTAATTTTAATGCACATGTATTAGTAGGTCTGTTGTGCACAAAGTGTTATGACTGCTAGAGATGTACTAGCCATGCAGCAGATGTCACAGTAGGTTTAATACAGATGTGCTAGTAGGTGTGCTGTGCAAATAGTATTATGATTCTTAAAGATGTAGGAGCCATGCTGCAGATGTTGCAGTAGGTTTAACATAGCTGTATTAGTAGGCGTCTTGTGCACATAGTGTTATGATTGCTACATATGTAGTAGCCATGCTGCAGATATTGTAGTAAGTTTAATAAAAATGTACTAGTAGGCGTGCTGTGTGCACAGTGTTATAATTGCTACAGAGGTAGTAGCCATGCTGCAGATGTCACAATAGGCTTAATACAGACATACTAGTAGGTGTGCTGTGCACACAGTATTATGATGGTTATAGATGTAGTAGCCATGCTGCATATGTCGAAGTAGGTTTAACACAGACGTATTAGTAGGTGTGTTGTGCACAAAGTGCTATGATTAATGAAGATGTAGTAGCCATGCTGCAGATATTGTAGTAGGTTTAATACAGATGTACTATTAGGTGTATTGTGCGCATAGTGTTATAATTGCTACAGATGTAGTAGCCATGCTGCAGATGTCACAGTAGGTTTAATACAGACGTATTACTAGGTGTGCTTTGCGCATAGTATTATGATCATTATAGATGTAGTAGCCATGCTGCAGATGTCACAGTAGGTTTAACACAGATGTATTTGTAGGTTTGCTGTGCGTATAGTATTATGTTTCGTGAAAGAAGTATTTCCTAGGAGTAAATGCTCCAATTACCAAAGCCAAGCCAATAATAAAGACAGTCAAAAGTAGTAGGTAATGGAGCAGAGCAAGGCTGTGAGATACAAAGCACATCCAAGTCGTAATAATGAAATCAGTTTATTCCAATAACAGAGGTAAGCACTTTCACCCAAAACAGCTTCATCTGACCATAACCATTGCTAAAACACAAAAGATTTATATACCAACATTGGCGGGAAACACAAATCAACCCATTCTTAAAGCATTGCTCTGCTCCATTACCTACTACTTTTGACTGTCTATAGTATTATGTTTGCTGAATATGTAGTAGCAATGCTACAGATGTCACACTAGGTTTAATACTGAAGTACTAGTAGGTGTGCTGTGTGCATAGTGTTATGATTGCTGCAGATATTATAGTAAGTTTAATACAGATGTACTAGTAGGTCTGCTGTGCACAAAGTGTTATGATCACTGCAGATGTTTTAGCCATGCAGCAATTATCACAGTAGGTTTAATGCAGATGTACTAGTAGGTGTGCTGTACGCATAGTATTATGATTGTTATAGATGTAGTAGCCATGCTGCAGATGTCGCAGTAGGTTTAACATAGATGTATTAGTAGGCATCTTGTGCACATAGTGTTATGATTGCTACAGATTTAGTAGCCATGTTGCAGATGTCACAGCAGATTTAATTCAGATGTATTAGTAGGTGTGTGTTGTGTCCATTGTGTTATCATTGCTACAAATGTAGCAGCCATGGTGCAAATGTCACAATACGTTTAATACAGATGTACTAGTAGCTGTGCTGTCTGCATAGTGTTATGATTGCTACAGATGTAGCAGCCATGCTGCAGATGTTACAGCAGATTTAATACAGATGTACTAGTCGGTGTGTTGTGCACATAGCATTATGATTGCTACAGGTGTAGTAACCATGCTGCAGATGTTGCAGTAGGTTTAGCACAGATGTATTAGTATTTGTGTTGTGAGCAAAATGTTATGATTGCTATAGATGTAGTAGCCATGTGCCGATATTGTAGTAAGTTTAATACAGATGTACTAGTAGGTGTGCTGTGTGCATAGTGTTATGATTCCTACAGATGCAGTAGCCATGCTGCAGATGTCACAGTAAGTTTAATACAGATGTACTAGTAGATGTGCTGTGCGCATAGTATTATGATTGCTACAGATTTAATAGCCATGCTGCAGATATCACAGTAGGTTTAACAGAGGTGTATTAGTAGGTGTGTTGTGTGTATAGTGTTATGATTGCTACAGATGTAATAGCCATGCTGCAGAATTAGTAGCATGTTTTCTACAGATGTAGAAGGTGTAATGTAGATGTAGTGGATGTGCTGCAGATAAAGTAGAAGATGTGTTTCAGAGGTAATAGATGCAATATAATTAAAGTTGCAGGTGCAATGTAGATGTATTATTAGACATGCTACAGGTGAGTAGAAGGTGTGCTGTAGCATTGCTGAATATGTGGTAGGTGTAATGCAAATGTAGAGATATATGTTCTGTAGCTATCATAGTAGGTGTGGTGCATTTGCAGCAGATGGTGTACTGCAGATGAAGAAGTAGATGTACTGCAGATGTAGTAGTAGGTGTATTACAGTTATAGAAATAGTTGCGCTGCAGTTGTAATAGATGTGTTGCAAATGTAGCAGTAGTAGGTGTGCTGTAGATGTTGTACCTGGTGTGACGCAGATGTATTAGTAGGTGTAATGCAGATAAAGTGGGAGGAGTGCTGCAGATGCAGTAGTAGTTGTAATGTAAGTATAGTAGTAGTTGTGCTGTAGATTTATTATGTGTGCTTCAGATGTAAGTACATAAGGCATACCTGCAGTAAAATGGGTGTACTTTAGATATAGTAGAAAACACAAGCAGCTACTTAGTAGGTGCAATGAATATGTAGTCATAGTTGTGGTGAAGATATGTAGCAGTAAGATATAGCTGTAATAGAAGGAGTAATGCAGATGTAGTAATAGGTGCACTTTAAATGCAGTAGTAAACATAGAAGAAGTATTTAGCAGAAGTCATGCAAATGAAGTCATAGTTGTGCTGCAGATGTAGTAGGTGTGTTACAGGTGTTGTATTAGGTATACTGCAGATCTAGTTCTGGGATAATGCAGATGTATTAGCAGGCATGCTGTACATGTAGTAGTAGGTATACTCTAGATTTAGTAGTAGCTATGCAGCAGATATAGTAGTAGGCATCATGCAGATGTATCAGCAAGTTTATTGCATGTGTAGTAGTAGGGGTTTGCAGATATACTGGTAGGTCTAATATAGATTTTGTTAGTGTATGCAGATAAAAAAGTGTGTATGCTGTAAATTTCATAGTAGGTGTACTGTACATGTAATAAGTGCCATGTAGATTTAGTAAGAGGTGTGGTACAAACATCGTAGTAGGAGTGTTGCAGATATAGTAGTAGGTGTGTTTTGTATATGTAGTAGTAGGTGCACTGCACATGTTGTACTGGGATAATACAGATGCAGTAGCAGGTATGCTGTAAATGTAGTAGTGGTTGCACTGCACATGTTGTATCGGGATAATATAGATGCAGTACCAGGTATGCTGTAAATGTAGTAGTGGGTGCACTGCACATGTTGTATTGGGATAATACAGATGAAGTAGCAGGTATGATGTAAATACAGTAGTAGGTGCACTGCACATGTTGTATTGGGATAATATAGATGCAGTAGCAGGAATGCTGTAAGTGTAGTAGTAGGTGCACTACACATGTTGTATTGGGATAATATAAATGCAGTAGCAGGAATGCTGTAAATGTAGTAGAAGGTGCACTGCAGATGTCATACTGGGGTAATACAGATGCAGTAGCCAGTGTGCTGTACACGTACTAGTAGGTGTACTGTCAGTGTAGCAGCAGATGTGCACAGATGTAGCAGTATGTCTGTTACTGATGTAATTCTAAGTGCAGTGTACATGTAGTAGGTGTAATGCAGTGGAAGTAATAGGCATGCTGCAGATGTATCAGCAAGTATAATGCAGCTGTAGTAACAGGTGTGCTGAAGATATACTGCTAGGTGTAATGTAGATGCAGTAAGTATATGCAGATGAAGATGTACGTGTGCTGTAGATGTAGTAACAGTTGTGCCGCAGCTATACTAGAAGGTGTAATGTCAATGTAGAAGGTATATGCAGATGAAGATATGGTGTGCTGCACATATCATGTCTTGGATATGTTCTTGGAGGGATGCTAAAGATGTGGCAATGGAAGTGCTGATAATATAGTAGTAGGAGTGCTGTAGGTATGCAGATGTGTTCTACAAAGTTTGCAGTAGGAGCTGTAATGCATATGTAACAGGTATGCTAAAATGTATCTGTAGAAGTGCTGCAGATGTAGGAGTAGGATGGTGCAGATGTAGCAGGTGTGCTGCAGATGTGCTAGTAGATTTAATGCAAATATACTGGTATGTGTGCTGCAGATGTAGGAGTAGGATGGTACAGATGTAGCAGGTGTGCTGCAGATGTGATAGATTTAATGTAGATATACTAGTATGTGGGCTGCAGATGTAGGCATAGGATGGTACAGATGTAGCAGGTGTGCTGCAGATGTGATAGATTTAATGCAGATATAGCAGTACGTGTGCTGCAGATGGAGTAGAATGGTGTATTTGTAGCAAGTGTGCTGCAGATGTGATAGTAGATTTAATGCAGATATAGTGTTACATTTGCTGCAGATGTTGGAGTAGGATGGTACAGATGTAGCAGGTGTGTTGCAGATGTGATAGTAAATTCAATGCAGATATAGGAGTACATGTGCTGTAGATGTAGGTGTAGAACGGTGCAGATGTAGCAGGTGCGCCGCAGATGTGATAGTAGATTTAATGAAGATATAGTAGTACGTGTGCTGCAGATATAGGAGTAGAACAGTGCAGATGTAGCAGGTGCGCTGCAGATGTGATAGTAGATTTAATGAAGATATAATAGTATGTGTGCTGCAGATGTAGAAATAGGACAGTGCAGATGTAGGAGTAGGACAGTGCAGATGTAACAGGTGTACTGCAGATGTGATAAATGTAATGCAGATATAGTAGTATGTGTGCTGCAGATGTAGGAGTAGAACAGTGCAGATGTAGCAGGTGCACTGCAGATGTGATAGTAGATTTAAAGCAGATATAGAAGTCCGTGTGCTGCAGATGTAGGAATAGGACAGTGCAGATGTAGCATGTGTACTGCAGATGTGATAAATTTAATGCAGATATAGTAGTATGTGTGCTGCAGATGTAGGAGTAGAACGGTGCAGATGTAACAGGTGCGCTGCAGATGTGATAGTAGATTTAATGCAGATATAGTAGTACGTGTGCTGCAGATGTAGGAATAGAACAGTGCAGATGTAGGAGTAGGATAGTGCAGATGTAGCAGGTGTACTGCAGATGTGATAAATGTAATGCAGATATAGTAGTACGTGTGCTGCAGATGTAGGAGTAGAATGTTGCAGATGTAGCAGGTGCGCTGCAGATGTGATAGTAGATTTAATGCAGATATAGTAGTACATGTGCTGCAGATGTAGGAGTAGAACAGTGCAGGTGTAGCAGGTGCGCTGCAGATGTGATAGTAGATTTAATGCAGATATAGTAGTATGTGTGCTGCAGATGTAGGAGTAGAACGGTGCAGATGTAGCAGGTGCGCTGCAGATGTGATAGTAGATTTAATGCAGACATAGTATTACATGTGCTGCAGATGTAGGAATAGGGCAGTGCAGATGTAGGAGTAGAACAGTGCAGATGTAGCAGGTGTACTGCAGATGTGATAAATTTAATGCAGATATAGTAGTACGTGTGCTGCAGATGTAGGAGTAGAACGGTGCAGATGTAGCAGGTGCGCTGTAGATGTGATAGTAGATTTAATGCAGATATAGTAGTACGTGTGCGGCAGATATAGGAGTAGAACAGTGCAGATGTAGCAGGTGTGCTGCAGATGTGATAGTAGATTTAATGCAGATATAGTAGTACGTGTGCTGCAAATGGTGGAGTACCTCTAATGCAGATAAAGATGGAGTAATAGGAGGAGTGATGCAGATGTAGTTGTAGTAGATCTGGTGCAAATGTGCTAGTATGTGTTTGTAGTATGAGTTATGCAGATTTAGCAGTAAGTGTGCTGGAGATGTCCATTGCTTCCAATATCTGTTGTAGAAGTGACATTTAAGCATGTATTCTGGACATTGTAGCACCACTAGTGAAATCTAGTACAGCCCCTAAGTATATACATGTACTGTTGAACTATTTTTTTATAAAATTTCTAGAATTTGTACCATTATGCAAGAATAATAAAGGCTGTTGCCAGGGAACTGGTAAATAATTAACATCATTTTGTAGTGTGGGTACCCAATAAGAAATACTTCATGAACAATTTCCAGCTGACCAAGTTCCTTCCTTTATGTTCAAGGGTATTGTATCAGTTACACCATTGCTTTGAAGTTAAGAGGTTAAAAACATTGGTATAGCATCCACAGACAGATGCTTTAGTAGTGAGTTTCAATAAAACACTGAACTTTGTGTTAAAAAAGTGATGCAGATGCTCAGAGCTGAGACCAGTTGTTATCCTCTTTGGTGTTTTTGTCAAGAGGTGCCACGAGCTTCAGTTGGGTTTTCCACATTTGAACTTTTTACAGCAGGAATCCTAGAGATCTACTTGGCATTGCTAAAGAAAGGTTAGAATTAGGATAGAAGACCTCAAATGAAATCATTTGCAGCCAAACTACATGCCTTAATTGTCCCTAAAGAGTCAATGTTAGTTGTCATTCTTACATCACAGGGCTACAAATTCATACAGAAGCGACCAGAGAATCTCTAACTGGAGTAAAATTAGAGGAATCCTTGCCTAAGGAGAAAATCAGAAAATAAAAGAATATTTGTTTAGAAATAAAGGAATGTGCTCAGAAATGCCTGGAAGAACTAAGATGATAGAACATAATACAAAAACAACACATGGAGTGAAGGTTAGTCTCAAATCTTACAGTGCACCAGAGTCACAGAAACAAATAGAAGCAGGTGAAGTTCAAAAGGTATTTAATAATACCTAGTAATAGAAGTAATAGTAATACTTAGTAATACCTAGTAATACTAGCAATACCTAGTAATACAAGAGTCACAGAGTAAACAGAAAATCTCAATAATGTTAGCTAACAATCCTGATGCAAGTATCTGAATCTACAATGACTTTACAAAACAGAAAAGCATTTCAAACTTTGCTTGCTATGCCATGCACAGAACTGATTAGCTGAGAGAAAGTAGGAAAAATAAGATACTTAATAACGCTGGACATGACAAAGGGATATTGGCCGATAACCATTTTCCTTTTTCCCAGAGGGAAAAAAACTAACTTTTCTAACCGCTGAAAGCTTATTTCATTACACAGAGCTACCATGTGGCATATATGAAGCTGCAGTCAGCTTTCAGAGATCGATCTGCAAGGCTAGATGACATGGTTTCTTATTTCGAGTACTAGGAGTCTCACTTACCAAAAGTACTGGCTGTGTTAGAATCTACAAGATGGGTAGGCTTAAACGTGAATCCTAAAGAGAGTAAATTGGGCATGGTAGAAGCCAAATATTTGGTATAGCATATAGGAAGATGAGTAGTAAAACCGCAAATAGAAAAAATAGAGGTTATAAAACCTATTCTGTACTGTCCACTGAAAGACAGGTGAAGGCTTTCCTTGGACTAACTGGAGGTAGAGAAAATATGTACTTAATTTTGTAACTATTGCCTGTCCTTTGAAAGATCTCAGAAAAGGAAGAGCTCTTATCAAGATGCACTGGTCTTTTCTAGTTGATAGAACATTTAATTAACTGAAATGACTGTTATGTTCTGAAAAAAGTTTTGTGAAACTTGATTTTACTTAAGGAATTTACTTTGTATATAGATGCATTAGAAGTAGATATTATACTGTGATATTCAAGGTGAAGAACACCCAGAGTGTTACATTAATCTAAAGCTAAAGCAATGCTGAAAAAAATATTCTGCCATCTAAAGGGAATGCTTAGTGGTGTAGTGTGCCTTTAATTCACTAAATATCTAATAGGCAGGCACTTTGGCCTGATAACAGATCATGTCCTCATTGCAATGGCTGAGTAAACAGTAAAATGGCAGTACAAAGTTATACCACTGGGCACAATCACTGCATCCCATCCAGTATACTATCAAGCATAGAACCTGATGGGCTAAAAGGAATGCTGATAGGTTGTGTGTTACAACTTGTCTATAGGAGTCCAAAACCAATGTATTTGTACTGTGTGTGGAAAATGGAGCATACGCCTTCACTCATGCCTTGTGTCTTTAAATTCTCACAAAATTAACCAGGTAATTCATTGTATTATCTAAAATAATGAGAAAATGATTCCCTAATTAGTGATGTATAAAAGGTTGTAGTATGAAAAGCAGAAACCAGGAAGTTGGTTTCTCATCTGGGAGGATCATCATTGGCATGGAGCAGGGGATCTACCCAATGATGAATGGTTCCTGGGTTTGGAAGGCGCCGCTGGAACTTGTAGGGGATATGACCTGAAGGAAGAGCATGAAAAGACTTTTTATGCAACTGGAAGGAAGGCCTAGCTAAGGCTGCAGTTGTGACCTTTATTTTATAGCCTATTGGTTTGGAATGGATATATGGCATTGAACCTGTGTAAAGTAAACTTGATGGTGTTATTACTATGAACTGTGAATCTTGCATAAAGGTTACAGTAAATAGTGAAAATACTTCTGGAACTAACTGTGAAAAGGCAAGTGAGCTACATTTTCACTTAGTCCTTAAATAGATTTGCATTTATTTCATATATATGTCTCCGGTGTATTTTAACTGTTGAGTATATTTTTAATTGAGCAAAGTATTGTATGTTGCTTTCCCATGTACTGCTACAGGCTCTGACAACTGCTTTCATTTGTTTCCCTTTTCCTGAATTTTAATTTCACCCATAAATCATACTGACACTTAAGACATACACGTGCCAAAGTAGTGGGGAAAGAAAAGACTGAAACATCTCGCATTTCTGTGAATAAAAAGGGGGTAAAACTGAAATAGAAGGACAGAATTCAGAGAGGCTTAGCATACTGAGAAAGTCTTATCTCAAAGGATATCTGAATCACTCTAAGCCTTTTCAGTTTATAGACTGGTTTACCACTGAGGTTTTCCCCTTCAAGGAATCCTCAGCACAAATAGTGGTCTCATGGGCAAAGCCACATGCAAAGCAACTATGCTTGGCTTTGCTCAGGTAAATCAGTTTGCTTCCTGGTTGTCCTTAGGATTCAAAAACAATTCACTACTCTCACTAGTTACCCAACCCCAGCTGGTCAATTAGCATGATGGTGAGAATTTGTCAGGTACAGCCACAATGAGAAAGACCTCACTATCAGCTCATTACTATGAGTTATTCTGTCAGACTTCTCTGTGCTGGTGTTCTACATACACAGCAGCTCCTACATTGTATTAGCAAAAGCAACCCCTTCACATACACTAACCCACACATGCATATACACACATATGAACACACACACACACACAGATATTCCAGATTCATAACTCTCAACCTCTTAGTGCAGGAAATCTGGACAGGGCCTAAAATAATGGGAGGACAAGGACCCAAAAATAGAGACAGATTGTAATGTTGTTCTTACAAGCTTAGAAGGTTGTTATAGCAGGATTTGTATTTACATGCATTTTTCTGAAGGATATGAAGTCTGAAACTCAAATGTATCTCATTATTTAGTAATTTCAATCCTCAGTGACTTTCAGAAAATCACAAATTTTTTGAGGAGAAGACCAAAAATATGTGTCAAAAACCTTGACATTCTGCAAGAATCTGAACAGTGGTGAGGTACAGAAACACTTACTTTTTCTCATCCCCAAACAAATACCACACATCCAGACACATAGGTTCATACTAAGCTAACTGCCCTTGCAAGCTATTTTAAGCCTAGATAATTATCCCTTGTGAGACTCAAACCCTGCACCTTGTGTTTGTAAGGCAAACACCTTAACCATTAGGCCACCCTCCCAACCCAAGATTCAGCAGTCGAACATTCAGATCCCATCTGCATGGGTGCCATGAAGTTTGTCACTTCTGACTTATGTAGCATAAAGTTGGCTTTGGAGAAGTTTTTTACGGAGGTTTCCTTAGTGGAGTGTGGGGGTGGGATGTGGATGTCAAGGGTGATTTGCTTATAGGTTCATAGGTTCATACTAGGCTATCTGCCCTAGGGCATTTATAAGCCTCGCCAGAGTGTGTTTGGCTTTCTCCACCCATTTTAAATGAATTTTGCTATGCCCTTTTTCGAGGTTAGTATACTGTACCTCTGTCTAACAGTGACAGAAAAGTGATACCCAGGATAAACCTACGATCTCCCATCCACTCATCAAGATTCCTCTTGAAGAGAGTCAATGAAGGACTCTGCCTAACCTGGACTGGGATTTTATTCCAGAGTGAAGGGAGCCTCTGGGTTATGAATCTGTCCATCCAGCATGTCCTATTTATTTCAGTGCTGAGGTTCAAGTCTCTCGAGCACGTAGCTCGATGGGATTTGGATTTTCTGAGGTGCAGCATGTCCATTAATTCCGGGTTGGACATGGCTTTATATGTCAGGCACAGATCGCCTCTGAGCAGGCGGTATGCCACTGAGTAGAGCTGGAGCTTCTTTAACTGGGCAGCATATGGCATCTGTTTGAGCCCTTTGATCCTCTTGGTGAGGTACTTTTGGGGTCTTTCCAGTTGCTGCAGGTGTCTGGTAAGGTACATCCCAAAAGGGGCATTGTACTCAATTATGGGCCTGTTGAGGGATGAGTAAAGAGGCACGATGACCTCCCCTGATCTAGATGTGAATCCCTTCATGATTAGGTGGGCTATATAAAATGCTTTTCTAACCACTTTGGCCACGTGGTTGTCAAATGAGAGCTTGCTATCAACTTAGGTCCGCAGGTCCCTAATTACTTCTTCTGTACTTAATGGGTACCACCTATGTGGTAATTTGTGGGCACTTTGTTTTTGCCAAAGGGGATGACTATACACTTTTTGGCATTTAGCTTGAGGCCATGGCTCTGGCACCAGTTGTCTGTTTCTTTGAGGCCCTTTTGTAGGATGCTTGTGTCGGCTGGAGAGTCTATTATGGTGCCCAGTTTGCAGTCATCTGCGAACTTGGTCAGCCACAGTCCTTCTGTGTTGGCCTGTACCTCCGAGAAATATATACCGAACAAGAGAGGTCCCAGGACTGAGCCTTGTGGGACACCACTTGTAACTGGTTTGGAGTCTGACATGGCTCCAGCAATTCTAACCATGTGGGTTCTGTCCTTGAGCCAGTTTGCAACCCATCTAGTGACATAGGGGTTTATATTTAAGCTGGTGAGCTTATCTATAATGCCCGAGTGAGGTATTGTATCGAAGGCTTTTGCGAGGTCCAGGTAGGCTGTGTGGACCACCTTCCCCTCGTCAATGGCCTTGGTGACCATTTCAAAGAAATTGACCAGGTTTATGAGGCAGGATCTGCCCTTAACAAAGCTGAACTGGGTAGGATCCAGTGTCTGTAGGTCCCCAATATCTTTATTTATGAGGTCCATGATGATCCTTTCCATAGCTTTGTAGACCAAGCTAGTCAGGCTTATGGGGCGATAGTTTCCAGGATCCGTTGAGGCACCACCTTTGTGGAGAGGGACCACTGTTGCTGTATGCCACTCTTTGGGTACATATCCTGTAGTAAGGCAGAGATTGAACAGTAGTTTTAGGTTTGGGTTTAGCTCTTCTTGGAGTTCATGTAGGACGCAGCCCGGGACACCGTCTGGTTCCATTGATGCTGTGTTTTTTGCTTTGGAGAGGGTGGCGCTTACCTGAGCATCTGAGATGTCAGGGGGGCAGCACTCTGCTGGGATAGATATTTGCCCTTTTGGTGGGGGGGGTGATTTGCACTGAACCTGTCAGCTAGGATGTTGGCAATGTCTGTGGGTTCAGTGTATTTTTTGTCATTTTGGACTAATTCTGAGCATATCTGGGAATTCCCACCCAGGTTCCTAACATAACTAAAGAAAGCCTTGTGATTATCCTTAGTGTCCTGTGCAATTTTTCTCTTGAAGCTGGCCTTAGACAATTTTATGAGTGCCCTTAGTTTCTTGCTAATACTGATCAGAGATGCCACATGCACTCAGGTCACTCCACAACAAGTACAAATATGACTCTGTCATTGCCCATGTGGGTTTGAATGACCTGAGATGCACCTCCCTGGACTACATGAAAAGAGACATGGTGGAGGCCTCGGATTATGTGGCCCAGGCAGGTATGACCCTAGCCCTGAGCAGCATCTTACCATCACCTAGAATTATACTACAGTACAAACAGAAAATGATTGACTTAAATAATTGGCTAAGTTTCTGGTGTCCTTCTAAGGGGATCTAGTATCTGTCTTGTTGGGATGACATGATTGACAGACCTCAATGCTTTGCCAAAGATGGCCTGCATCTGTCATCCCTGGGTTTCCAGGTACTGGCTAAGGCTCTTGCCACTCCATAGTGCCTTTTTTAGGTGGTGTTCCAAAGACCAAATTACCACCATAGCAGCTATAATTAAATGCAATCTGAGGGTCATGCTGCTCAATGCTAGAAGTCTAACTCTCAAGATGTACTTGCTCAAAGCACTCCTTAGAATGGAGAACATCAACATTTGTGCTGTAACAGGGACCTGGTTTAAAGCAGCAGAAAGCCCCATTGCACTACCAGGCTATAACTCATTCTACACCTTTCAGCCCCAGAACATGGACCGAAGCTCCAAAGGTGGTGGTGTCTCCAAATTAATAAAGGATATGCACACCTCAAGACTAGTAGCCCAGCATAACACATCTGAGATACTCCTGATACAACTAACATTGGGTAAAATGGCGATTCAGGTCAGAGCCTGCTATAGGTCTCCAACCATGTCCCAAGACTCACTCCACATTCTTAAGCACCCTGGAACCTATTAAGATCCAACCCAACACTCTCATGCTAGGTGGCTTTAACTACCCCTCCATCAGTTGGGAAAACTATTCATGCACCAATGCACTGGCCCAACAATTCCTGGAATTCATGAATTCCAATGCCCTGGACCAGCTCATTCTTACCCCCACTAGAGGAAGCAACATCCTTGACCTGGTTATTACTAACATGGGCAACTGTTGCTCTACACCAATACTCAATTCCTCCCTGGTAATATCCAGTTGCAAACTAATCACCATGGAAATCCACATCTCCCCCCCCAAAGGTATTCACCATGAAAAACTTCTCCAAAGCTGAGTTTGGACTCCTAAAAACAGAAGTGGCTAACTTCACGGTACTCATGCCAATGGAAAATAGATGCATGACTGCCGAATAATACACCAATGCACTGTACGAAGACATACATAAATGCATGGAACTAGCCATACCCAACAGAACCAAGACGATCTCCTCCAAAAAAGGAAGCTAGTCTGGTGGTCCCCTGCCATTAATAAACTTCACAACAGAAGGAAGAAACTATTGCAGAAAAAAGTGAAGTCCCAAGACTGGATAAATTCCCTTATTAGCCTCAACAAAAAGTTGAGATCCCTCATCAAAACCTTCAAAACTAGCTATGAAGGCAGAATTGTGGCAGACAATAAAAACAACCACAAAGCCTTCTATAGTTATATCAAGAATCTCCATGGCAATACCCAGATTTGCTCTGAGTTACTGCACAATGGTACCTCCTATACTGAGCCAACAGATATTGCTAACATACTGGCCGACAGATTCAGTGCCAACTTTACCCCTCCCCCCAAAAGACCAATCTTAATACCAGAAAAATGCCAGGCGCCCAGCATTACTGCAGCACAGGTTAAAGCTGCATTGTCTAAGGCCAAGAATACAGTTGCCATGGGAGCCAACGATATCCCTGGCTGTGTTCTACATGAATTACAAAGTGAACTGTCTCCACATATGTATGCTCTGTTTACTCACAGCCTCACTTCAGACTTTGCCCCTACTGAATGGCGGACTGCTACAGTCATCCCTCTCCATAATGGAGGAGCAACGGCAAACCCTGGAAATTATTGCCCCATTAGCCTGATAAGTCTGATATATAAGGCTAAGGAGCGCATCATCATGGACCTAATTAACAAGGATATAGGGAATCTCCAAACTCTAGATCCCATACAATTTGGTTTTATGAAAGGTACATCATGCCTGCTCAGCCTGGTTGACTTTTTTGAGTCAGTCACCAGAGCAGTGGATGACAGTAAGGCAGTTCATACAGCCTACCTTGATCTGGCCAAGGCCTTTGATACCATTCCTCACTCAGGAATTATTGATAAACTCAGCAAACTAGGCATCAACCCCTATATCGTTAGGTGGGTCATAAATATGCTCACAGACAGAACCCACAGTGTAAAAGTAGTGGACACCAAGTCAGACTGCCAACCAGTCATGAGTGGAGTCCCACAGGGATCTGTCCTGTTTGGCATCTACTTCTCAGACATCCAGGCCAACACAGAGGGACTCTGGCTGACCAAATTTGCAGATGCCTGCAAGCTGGGAGCCAGTATTAACTCCCCAAGTGATGCAGACATTCCACAGAAAGGCCTCACTGAGACCAATGACTGGTGTCAAAACCATGGCCTTAAGCTTAATGCCAACAAAATGCGTCATCATTCCCTTTGGGAAAAAATCAGTTCCCACTAAATACCACATCGATGGGAGCCCACTGAACACTGAAGGTGTTATAACAGATCTGGGGACACAGATTGACAGCAACCTCTCCTTCGATCACCACATTGCTGCTGTGGTCAGAAAGTCCTACTATGTGGCACATCTCATTACCAAGGGTTTTGCATCCAGGAAAAAAGAGGTCATAATTTCTCTCTACTCTTCTCTCATTAGACCAATCATAGAGTATAATGCCCCATTTGGTATGTACCTCACTAGACACCTGCAACAGCTGGATAGGCCACAGAAGTACCCCATGAAGAGGATCCTAGCCCATAAACACATATCCTACATGGACAGACTCAAAAAACTCCAGCTATTCTCTGTCTCATATCATTTACTAAGAGGTGATCTCTGCTTGACTTACAAAACCATGTCTGACTCAGCTCTGTTAGAAATGCTACAGCTAAAGAAATCCCAATCCCCCCACACCACACACTCCAGAGACTTCAACCTCATTACCACAATCAGCAGAATATGCTAGCAGGACAGGTTCATAACCTAGAGACTGCCCATGCGTTGGAATAGACTTCCCATACATATGAACCAGAGCACCTCACCAGCCCTCTTCAAGAGTAATCTTGATGAATGGTTGGGAAACAGAAAGTTCACCCCGGGGATCACTCCAGTGGCTTTACTTGATAGAGGCACTGGGAACTAACGATGGGTGGCACAATTCCAGGGGACTTCTATGGGCTAGGCTTGTAAAGCCCCAGAGCAATTAGCCTAGTACACACCTATGAACCTATGAAAATTCAGTCAGACTCATGAAAACACCAATGCACTTTCATGCACAAGCCAACACAAACACACACACACATTCATTTAGCTTCTTTCATGCACTTACAGACACATACACAGACATGTGCACTCACACATACACACACACATTAACATATCCCCACTCCCATGGCTCCATAGTACTTACCTGCAACACTAGTACTCCTATAGGAGTGTATGGGTAACTACCATCTTTTGTCATCATTCACTTTTTCCTCCACAAATACAGTTTAACTTAGCCAAGTGCTTCAGGACCTGCAAACACTTCTGGGAGCAGGCACATGCCACTCCTGTGGACTGGCACATTAGCATGTGGCTTTGTCTGCAGGATTCCCATCTGTGCTGAGGCTCTTCTGAGGGATAACCTCAGCTGTAAAGCATGCTATGAATTTCAAAGGCGTAGGGTGATGTAAGAACCTTCTGAGATAAGGATTCCTCATCATGCTAAGCATTTCTGAATCCTAAGAATTGCGCCAGAATTTCAGTTTTACACCCTTTTTGCTCACAAAAATACCAGCTGCTTCAGTATTTCCATTTTTTCCAATACTTTGGTACATGTATGGTCCTTAATCAGTTTGATTTATGGGTGGCAATATAATTCACTAAAGGGGAAACAAAGGACATACAGAGCTGCTTTGTGTTTCATTATTTAATGATTGTATACCTGTTCAGTGTCCCTTTGATGAGATTTTGGCTTTCCCACAATCATTTTAAAATTTTCTATTTCATCACAGAATGCAAAACAAGAATCTCTAGACTCAGGTAAAGTATTTCCAAGAGATTGTGAATACAGTGTATTTTATGAACCAAGAACAAAATACTGTATGTCACTTCATTGCAATCTTGTTAAAATGCTGTGTCTCTTTACTGCACTCTTGTTAAAATAGTGTGTGTCATTTCACTGCAGTCTTGTTAAAATGCTGTCACTTTAATGCAGTCTTGTTAAAATACTGTGTCACTTCACTGCAATGTTGTTAAAATGCTGTGTCATTTCACCGCAGTCTTGTTAAAATACTGTCACTTTAATGCAGTCTTGTTAAAATACTGTATGTCACTTTACTGCTGTCTTGTTAAAATGCTGTGTCATTTCACTGCAGTTTTGTTAAAATACTGTATGCCACTTTACTGCAGCCTTGTTAAAATAGTGTCTCAGTCTTACAACTGCAAAACAAGAATGGCTCAACCTGTCTAAGATAATTAATCTGACAGTATACACAGACAGCTCTCTACCTCTTAGCACAAAAAAATCTGGACAAAGCCAAAAATAATGGGGGGACAAAACCACAAAATATGGACAATTTTTAAATATTGCTCTTATAAATTTAGTAGGTTGCTACAATAAAAAGGTCTTGTGTTACCATGCATTTTCTGAAGGATGTGAAGTGTGAAACTCAAATGCCTATCATTTAGTGAATTCAATCTTCACTGATTTGCCAGAAAAATCCAGAAAATCACAAATTTTGTGAGGTACAAACCAAAAATATGAGGCAAAAATCTGGACATTCGGTGAAAATTTGGACAGTTGTGAGGTATGACAGTATATGAAATCAGCATACTTTTTAACTTGGGAACAAAATGCTGCATGTTGCTTTCCTGCAAACATTTTATAACCCCTTTTCACAATCATAATCTTCAAAACAAGAATGCTTCAGTTACTTACTTTGGCTGTCTGACACAACAATTTTCTAGCTCATGCACTTTCTCCACATCTATCCTATTAGGCCAGGAATTTGTTGTCAGTACTATCTTTCTTGTATCTTGGAAAAGCCTTCATCTTTGAAGCTAAACTGACTTTGTATGTGTGCATGTGATTCTAAGAACAAGCTCATATTAGGTCCATTATACTACCAGCAAATCATAAAATATATTCATGTTGTTGTGGATTTTGAAATACAGACTGCACATTACAAACAAGTAGCACTTATAAATATACAGAACGTAGTCATTTGCAGATTTCTGTCAACAGGAAAAACATCAGGAATCATTTTTTTCCAAGTCTTTAAGGAGTTGCAGTAGCATAAAACAAAACTTGAATACTATGAGCCTAGTTTTGTCACTCTGGATCAAAGTAAATTCATATACTGCACTACTTTCGGACCTGCAGCAGTCCGGGTGATGTGCTGCATAGTAAATCAAATGTATACGGCAGCAGAAGATGTATGAAACAATAATGGGAACTGCAAGTGAGGCTGCAGAGGGTGAGGTACAGAGTGAGGCTGCAGGGGGTGAGGTACAGAGTGAGACTGCAGAGGGTGAGGTACAGAATGAGGCTGCAGAGGGTGAGATACAGAGTGAGGCTGCAGGGGGTGAGGTACAGAGTGAGATTGCAGAGGGTGAGGTACAGAGTGAGGCTGTAGAGGTTGAGGTACAGAGTGAGGCTGCAGAGAGTAAAGTGCAGAGTGTAGCTGCAGAGGGTGAGGTACAGGGTGAGGCTGCAGAGGATGAGGTACAGAGTGAGGCTGCAGGGGGTGAGGTACAGAGTGAGGCTGCAGAGGGTGAAATACAGAGTGAGGCTGCAGGGGGTGAGGTACAGAGTGAGGCTGCAGAGGGTGAAGTACAGAGTGAGGCTGCAGGGGGTGAGGTACAGAGTGAGGCTGCAGAGAGTGAGGCACAGAGTGAGGCTGCAGGGGGTGAGGTACAGAGTGAGACTGCAGAGAGTAAAGTGCAGAGTGAAGCTGCAGAGGGTGAGGTACAGAGTAATGCTGCAGAGGGTGAGGTACAGAGTAATGCTGCAGGGGTGAGGTACAGAGTGAGGCTGAAAGGGGTGAGGTACAGAGTAATGCTGCAGGGTGAGGTACAGAGTGAGGCTGCAGGGGGTGAAGTACAGAGTAATGTTGTGGGAGTGAGGTACACAGTGAGGCTGCAGAGGGTGAAGTACAGAGTGAGGCTGCAGGGGCTGAGGTACAGGGTGAGGCTGCAGAGAGTAAAGTGCAGAGTGAGGCTGCAGAGGGTGAGGTACAGAGTGATGCTGCAGAAAGTAAAGTGCAGAGTGAGGCTGCAGAGGGTGAGGTACAAAGTGAGGCTGCAGAGGGTGAGGTACAGAGTGAGGCTGCAGGGGGTGAGCTACAGAGTGAAGCTGCAGGGGGTAAGACAGAGAGTGAGGCTGCAAAAGGTGAGGTACAGAGAATGCATACTTTAGAAAAATTGACCACTGCAGTCTAACAAATCACTCAGCCACATACACAAAGCTGCTGCTAAACAACACACAAAATAAATTAGGCATTGGTCAGCTTTACACATTTTATGGTTTCTCACCTCCTGGTCTAGTATGGCGAGGGTCCTATCTCACTGGGCCACATCCCTGTTAACACTATAATTTCTGCTACTCTGAGTCTAAGCCTGCCCATGGGTGGGCAAACACATACATGCACGTGTAAATCCAATTTGTACCACTTCATTTTACCCAGTAGTTCCATGTCTCCACCAGTTACTTTTTGAAAGAGAACTGCCTGAGATCCATTTTGGATTCAGTGTGTGTGTGTGTGTGTGTGTGTGTGTGTGTGTGTGTGTGTGTGTGTGTGTGTGTGTGTGTGTGTGTGTGTGTGTGTGTGTGTGTGTGTGTGTGTGCATGCGTGTGCATGCGTGTGTGTGTGTGTGTGTGTGTGTGTGTGTGTGTGTGTGTGTGTGTGTGTGTGTGTGTGTGTGTGTGTGTGTGCTGGCATATCATCTAGATCTTTATTTTTTCATGCTGTCATTGTAAGTCCTCTTGGGCCCTACAATGTCACTCATTCTGTTATTTGTCTATTGTACTGCACCTACCATGTGATTTTGAACATTTCATGAAATGAATATGTCTGGTCTATATTCAAATGGATCACAGTAAATAGTACTTTTTGTTGTGCAGTATATTAAAGATGTTTATATAGTTGCATTGCTATATTTTAAATTTTTACACTTTATTTATCCTAGTAACTTAACATGTTTCTGTTAAGCATTTGTCTGCAGACATCTACATTGGAGTCTCCCATAAAAGTGGATCATTAGCTCTGATGGATCTACTTGGTATCTTATCTACTCGTATGAATATATAACAATGCCTACAAAAGAAGACCAGCAGGTCTGTCTAGCTACCTAGTCCACGTACATGTTGTAAGTAGTTAATGCCTGTCTCCCTCCCTCCCTCACTCTGTTTCACTTCTACTTTTATTCCATCGATCCAATGCTAATTTTAAGTATTATATTGTCCCTAGTTGTACTCCTCTGGTAAATGATTTGCATCTTTTAACACATTCTCAGGAGTACTTTCAGATATCCATTCTAAATCTGACATTATCTATCTGTCACCAATACTTTGTTCTTCCCCAGAAGTTATACTAGCAGCACTAGCAGTAGTACTGTAGTACTAATCTAGTAATACCAGTAGATGTCAAAAATAGCACTAGGTAAATGAAAAAAAACAATTTTCTCTAATATCTTAGCTAAAGTCTCAAAGTCACTCTAAATTATCTCCAATGTTAGCTCTACTAAAAAGGATTGAGCAGTAATAGGGTATACAGAGTTAATAAAATGCAAGCAAACAAAATAAATAAATTAAGAAAAAAAAAATGAATGACGTATGAAGTGCTCTGGACCCTCATCTTCTATCTACTAGGTTCTTATTTAACATTCGTAAGATCGCATGACTTATTTATTTATTCTACAGCAACCCAAATCAGTTCCTTTGTTATCACCTATACACTACTTAACCACTCTAGATTACATATAGCCTATCATTACCACCATGTTCCTCCCATTTCTGCTACAAATGCTTCTTTAGTTATGAAAACTATAATACATTGCCCCAAATACCCTGATTATTTAAATTTGTGCCCAAAATATTACTCTTAATATCTACTAAATACCAAGTTTGCTTATTTGCCTTTGTAGTTAATCCCATCTCTCATGTGTAGGTCACAAAGAGAAATAATTCACTTTTGAAGGAAACTACTAGCAAGTCCTGCTTTCCCATACTTCCTCTGAAATCTAGCACAATCTTAGCTACAAAACATGCTCCTCTTCCACTAGTCTTCGCTCTGGGCCTCTGATGAAAAAGTATCTTGCAACCAAGTCTGATTTTTTCAGTAAACAAATGTAAATAAATATTTTGTGCATTTTTTTCTAATTCTGGGTCAAATATACAGCTATAATTTTTGCAAACTCACATCTGGGGTAACCCCCAGATCAACCTGGAAAAAAAGTGATTACTTAAAACAGGAACAAATCCTGTTTAAGTAGTGAGTAAACAAACGGGGGCAAAGATTTAAGCAAACATGATGAGTCCAAGTTAACATCAAGAACCTTAAGACAGTCCTTTATGGGTGGCATTGAAAAGCAGGGAAATAACAACAAATAAAAAAATTGTTATAGCGTGCAAAATTACCTACAAAACTGATGTTTTGTGACTTAACATGCACATATCTGTTTAGTGTCTTCATGTTGTATTTTTTGCTTCTAAGCAATCATTTCAGAAGGCCTTCTTATAATCAGAAACTGCAAAAGAAGAATGCCTGTACTCTGATTAAAACATTTATGTCAAGCTGTAAAAGTAATGAAGCTTTAATAGCAAATGTCCTGTGTTGCACTCCTGTAGTATTTAGAAACACTTTTACACTATCATAAAGTGCAAACCAAGAATGCTTCAACTTATCTTGTGTAAAGTATTTCTGACAGTGTGAAAGCAGTGCACTTTCTTAAAAATTAAAAACAAAATGCATGTCATTATACTAAAATGCTTTATTATGACAATAAATTCTGAAACATTTCAACTTCTGTTGGGTAAAGCATTTTGAAAGCTTCCAAAGACAGTAAATTGTTTTTTAATCCACCATTTTAAAATGAGTTCTCATTACCATGAACTGCAAAACAAAAATATCTCAACTCAGCACAGGTGAAGCACTTCTCATAGCTTATCTCGGAGTAGAAAAATCCAAAAAGAAGTGTAACCATTACACACTGCTGTGAGACATCACTGACAAGCCCATCCTGTTGCACAGGTAACAAAACCCCAGACTTATTTTGTCCTTTTGTTTAACTACTGTCAAACACATTGAAATACAAATTACTTAATATTTAACATGTTTAATGTGTTACTTATGCTGTTATGGTGAATATTGTCAGAAGCTTTTGGAAAATTCATCACATTTCCCTTACAAAGGAAACCATGAGATCCAGAAGCCAAGATCTCATCATAGCAAACATTTACTCCAGGTCTATGAGAATAAGGGCTGTACTCACAATTGCTACAGCCTAATAGTGCTACAACTTACAACATTAACCTGTACTTTATATTCCCGATTCAATACCCAGTGTCACTGAAAAGCAGTACATGACAGTGTCAAATGCTTGTATTACATATTGTTTCATTTGTAATACTGTTTCTAGATTGATAGGATATTTGCTAAGCACTATAATGTCTAAAGAGAAGACTATTTTGATAGCATTGCACAAAAGCCTGACATAGTTTAAAAGCATGGTGTGTTAGATATTGTATATTGTATATTGCTGCTGAAACCCTTACAAATGCCTTCTACGAGCACCTCCAGGAATGTATGGATCAAGCAATCCCTAATAAAATCAAGACCCTTTCCACCAAAGGCAGGCGTCCGGTCTGGTGGACCCCAGCCATAAACAAACTCTACAACAAGAGGAGAAAGCTACTACATGACAGAGCAAAATCCCTAAAAGGGAAGGCATCTCTGATCAATACTAGCCAAAAATACGATCACTCATAAAATCATCCAAGGCCAACTTTGAGAGAAAAATCGCTAATGACACAAAAGACAATCATAAGGCCTTCTTTAGCTATGTTAGAAACCTGGGTGGAAACTCCCAGATATGCTCAGAATTAGTCCAAAATGATAAAAAAATCACTGAACCCACAGTCATTGCCAACATACTGGCAGACAGGTTCAGTGCAAATTTCTCCTCTCCCTCCCCCCCAAAAGGAGAAATATCTATCCCACCAGAGTCTAGCCTCCCAAACATCTCAGATGCCCAGGTGAGAGCTGCTCTCTCTAAAGCAAAAAACACAGCATCAATGGGACCGGACAGTGTCCCCAGCTGTGTGCTACACGAACTCAATGAGGAACTAAACCCACACATAAAGCTGCTGTTTAATCTTAGCCTTACTACAGGATACATACCCAAAGAATGGCGTACGACAACTGTGGTCCCACTCCACAAAGGCGGTGCTTCTACGGACCCTGGAAATTACCGCCCCATAAGCTTGATGAGCCTTGTCTGCAAAGCTATGGAGAGGATCATAATGGAACTCATAAATAAAGACATTGGGGACCTACAGAAACTGGATCCTACCCAATTTGGCTTTGTCAAGGGCAGATCCTGCCTCTTGAACTTGGTCAACTTTTTCGAAACAGTCACTAAGGCCATTGATGAGGGTAAGGCAGTTCACACAGCCTACCTTGACCTAGCAAAAGTATTCGACACAATACCCCACTCGGGCATCATAGAAAAGCTCACCAGCTTAGATGTAAACCCATATGTCACAAGATGGGTTGCAAACTGGCTCAAGGACAGAACACACAGGGTTAGAGTTGCTGGTGCCATGTCAGACTCTAAGCCGGTCAAGAGCGGTGTCTCACAGGGCTCAGTCCTGGGCCCCCTCTTGTTCGGCATTTATTTTTCTGAAGTGCAGGCAAACATAGGGGGATTGTGGCTGACAAAATTTGTAGATGACTGCAAACTGGGCACCATAATTGACACTCCATCAGACACAGACATCCTCCAGAGAGGTCTCATAGAAATGGATAACTGGTGCCAGAGCCATGGCCTTAAGCTAAATGCCAAAAATGTATAGTCATACCCTTTGGGAAAAACAAGGTAACCCCTAATTACCACATAGGTGGTAATCCATTAAACACGGAAGAAGTTATCAGGGACCTGGGGACCCAAGTTGACAGTAACCTCTCTTTTGACACTCACATTGCCAAAGTGGTTAGGAAGACCTTCTACATTGCCCACCTGATCATGAAGGGATTCACATCCAGATCAGGAGAGGTCATTGTACCCCTGTACTCTTCACTTATCAGACCAATGATTGAGTACAATGCCCCATTCAGAATGTACCTTACCCGACACCTGCAGCAGTTGGAAAGACCCCAAAAGTTCCTCACCAAAAGGATAAAGGGGCTCAAACATATGTCATACGATGCCCGACTGAAGAAACTCCAGCTCTATTCAGTCGCATACCGTCTGCTCAGAGGTGATCTGTGCCTGACATACAAGGCCATGTCCAACCCGGAATTAATGGACATGCTCCACCTCAAAAAATCCAAATCCACCAGAGCCATGAGAGCAAGAGACTTAAACCTCAACACGGATATAAATAGGATGTGCTGGAGGGACAGATTCATCACCCAGAGACTCCCTACACTATGGAACAGAATCCCAGTCCATGTGAGGCAGAGCCCCTCACTGACTCTGTTCAAGAGAAATCTTGACGAGTGGATGGGAGATCATAGGTTTACCCCGGGAATCATCTCTGTGTCACTGCTGGACAGAGAGAGGCACAGCAAACTAATGGGTATAGTATTCTCATCCTAAGGGGTGGTGAAAGCCACACACACTCTGGCTAGGCTTATAAATGCCCTAGGGCAGATAGCCTAGTATGAACCTATGAACCTATGAACCTATAATCTGCAGTGCCAACAGTTAGATTGCTATGTGGCAGATACCTCTGTTTCATTCAAAGATTCTGTTATACTAATAACCAAATGAATACAGAGTCACTCTACAGGGAATATTAAAGTATTTACACAATTGTCTACAATGGAAGTGTTTCCTAGTACTAGAGAAGACATTGAAAAGATATGGCATATATCTATAAATCACATGGTGACTTGCTCCAGAGGAAATGCCTTGACCTTAGATTTGTAACTTCACCTACACAAGGTATGACTATTTAAGACTGGTTATACTAACAATATTTACCAATGTGGGCAAACAATCCTTTGCACAAAATGTTCTTATTGCATAGAACAGAGTTTTTACTCAGTTGAAAGTTACAGTAAATGTAAAATCCATCAAATGAGCAGAGTGTTTTAAGAGTTTTGTTTGGCTTCATATTGCTTGTCTTATATCAAACTGACAGTTTGAAAATGGGAGAGAGCATGGAAGGTCATTTTAAGCATCTCCAGTGACTCACGCAATCCAACAGAGCAACATCTTTAAAAAAGGAAATGCTTAGAAAAAAAAGGACAAATACCCCTCAACTGTACAGATTTTCACAGAATGTCCAGATTTTTGCCTCATATTTTTGGTCTGTTTTTCATAAATTTGTGATTTTCTGGAAAATCACTGGCAAATAATTGAGGACTGAAGTCAGAAAATAATGGTACACATTTGAGTTTCAGACTTCATATGCTTCAGAAATGTCATGCTAATGCATAACCTGTTTTTCTATCTACTTTCTAAGTTTGTAAGAGCAATACTTAAAAAGTGTCCCTATCTTTAGGCCTTCGCCCCCCCCCCCCCCCCATTATTTCTGCCTTTGTCCAGATTTCTTGTTCTAACAGGTTGAGAGGTATGACAAATATTGAAAACAAAAAGCGAATGGTTTGGGGAATGTGAGGGTGTGGCACAGCTTTTGAGGGTGTTGTGGGTTCAGAAACATCAAAACAATACAAGAATGCAAGAGACTTGAGAATTGCAGTACTTTTGGGAATTTAAATCTGTACTTAAAGTTCACATTTTATCCAGCAGGGGGCATGCTAAGAGTTTGTACATTAAATGATCTTTACCTGCCATTTAAGATGATAGTATTACAATTGGAATTTCTGATTGGTATAAAGATATTTTCTTGTCATTCCTAAAATAGTTTTAGTATGTAGATATGTCATTTGATATATACCTTTATAATTCACAAAAATAAAGGTATATATCAAATGACATATCCACGTACTAAAATTATTTTAGGAATGACTAGAAAATATCTTTGGTTGAAAAAAAAGCATCAGTCCAAACAATACAGCTATCAATGAACACTTACATATTTTGACTCATGTTTCTCATTAAGAGGCACAACTTTATTTCTTTATACATGCCATAATCTTAATGACAATGTCTGTCTACTACATAATGAATATTACATAGTATCTTCATAGCAGTGTGATTTTCTCCCCAACCCAATGTATCTAATGTCAATGCTACTTTAAAAGAATGTATATGAAGTCCCATTAACTAAGTAAGGCATAAAGGGGGTGTATTGTATAGGTATTACCACATGCCCATGAGTGATGTGAGACATGAGCCCAAAAGGAAAGCACATTACAATCCATGGGCATGCAGAAATATCAGCACCATAATTGCTCCCAACACCCATATTGTACTTATGAAACATGAATGTAATTACATGTTTTGTAGTGTATTTTAATGTAAAACAGTTGCAGTACTCATTTTAACTAATCAGATGATACATAGGATTTAACTGTGTAGAATTATGGTATGAAATTCTCAGATTAATCATTTAGGGGACCCTTCTGTCAAACTGTTGTGTGTTATTGTGTAGTTCTCTTTATAAATAGGTGCAAACATTACACAACACCTCAGCACCATTCACTTATTTATTTATTGCATTTGTTTACCGGCAAAGTCCACTGGGCTTAAAAGAGCCCATTTTCAGTGGAGGCCCGGGGAGAAAAGCTCCAACGAGATACAGAAAAAATATAAACATTAATTAGTACAGAAGCAGGCACAGTGTTACAGACAGTAAATATAGTAACATATACAGAAAAGATACAGAAAAGCAGGAATCTAGTTTGTTTGATTATAGTAATATATATAGAAAATATACATTAAAGCATAATTCAATTAATTCAATCAGAGTGGTATAAACAGAGATCAGTATTATTGTACCAGTGTCAACAAGTGAAGTTAAAAATAAATATGGACAAAGTATCATCAGTCACTAGTAGCAAAAGACATAGGAGTTTAATCATATAAGGAGAGTGAAGAGGTTAGGTTATAGAGCAGAACCATAGCCAGGAAGAGTTGAGATAATTTTTCAATATTTGTTTGAAGGTGGTGGTGCTGCCTGTGTTTCTTATAGAAGGTGGAAGTGAGTTCCATAGTTTGGCGACGGTGAAGGCATAGAGGAGTTGACTAGCAGTTAAGGTGGGCTTATCTACTTTTAGAAGTAGATGATTTTCAGATCTTAGATGCCTGCTGGAATGGTATTTGGCAAGGAGAGTTGAGAGAGCAGGACAGTCTGTGGGTCTGTAGATTATTTTGTGCACAGTAGCTAGTTGAGTGAATGAGAGATGGTGGGGGAGTTCCAGCCACCCTAATTGTTTCAGAGACTTACAGTGGTGGGATGAGAATTTGGCCTTGGTGGCAAATTTTGCTATTCTGTTGTAACACATAGCAAGTTTGGATTTTGTAGAATTTCGGATATTAGTGAGGAGAGGGACACCATAAAGGAGAGAGGGTAATAAAAAGGTAGTTGCAAGGGTTTGTCTAGTAGAGAGGCTAAGAAAGTGTTGGTGCCTGTAGAGCATACCAACCTTTTGGTGTGTTTTTTTTGATGTTATTGTTTATGTGTTGGTCAAAGTTAAGGTTTTCATCTCTAATAATACCTAGTAATTTAGTGTGTGGGACAACTTCTATAGTGGTATTGTCTTGGGCTTGTATAGTGAAGAGTTTTTTTATCAAATGGAGTGGTTTTCCTAGGAGTAAAAATTACTAGTTTAGTTTTTTTTGGATAGGACAAAATGATGGTTAAGCATCCAAGATTCAGTAGACGTGAGGGTATTCTGGGTAATTTGCTGGAGTTCAGAACTGGAATCTGCAGTGCATATTATTGTAGAGTCATCAGCATACTGGATTACTGAGCATTGTGGGAGAGTGGTGTGAAAGTTGTTCATAAAGATGCTAAATAAGAGAGGACCAAGTATGGAGCCTTGGGGTACCCCTGTGGAAGTATTGAGGAAGGGAGAGTAAGACTGTTGCCATTTGGCGGATTGCTGTGTATCGGAGAGATAGCTGTTGAACCATTGTAGGGTAGGGGGAGAAATGTGGAGGGTGGATAGTTTAGAGAGTAGGATATTGTGGGAAATGGTATCAAAAGCTTTGGAGAGGTCAATGAAAAGTGAAGCAATTATTTTACGAGAATCCCGTGCCCGGTTAACTATATCAAGGAAGGATAGGAGGGTGGTAGTGGTGCTGTGTCCTAGTCTGAAACCATGCTGAGTGGGTGATAAAATTTTATTTTCATGCAGGTGTTTGAGGAGTTGGGCATGGATGCATTTTTCCAGTATTTTAGAGAGGGGTGAGAGAATTGCTATGGGTCGAAAGTTTGTGGTGTCTGTGTTGGTGCCACCTTTGTGTAAGGGGAGAATGAATGCTTTTTTCCAGATGTCTGGGACAAGGGATTCTTTAATTGATCTGTTAATGAGTATGCTGATGGGATAAGCTATAGAGTTTGCTGCTAGCTGCAGAAAGTGTGGGGGTAGATTGTCAGGGGCCAGAGTACAGGGTTTTAGCTTAAGTAAACATTTTTTTATTGTGCTGGTGGGTATGGGGGAGAATTTTAGCTTAGGGTTAAGTGTAGACTTGTTTTCTGGGATGATTTGGTCATCAACTGTCTTGGTGGTGGTGCTGTTAACTGTAGAAAAGGTGGTGGTTAGGTTAGCTATGGTGTCAATGAAGTAGGAATTGAAGAGGGTGGCAAGTTCAGTGGAAGTTTTTTTATGGGTCAGGAGATAGATTGGTTTGAGAGCCTGGGTGTAAATGTTGGCTAATGGAGGACCAGAACTTTTTGGGATTATCTTTATGTTGGCTTTGTAGGCGAAGGTAGTGGGCTTTTTTAACACTGGTTATTATACGTTTTGCCTGGTTACGGAGTTGCTTGTATTGTAGTAGAGTTGAGGGAGTCTTTGTTTTTCTGCCATGATTTCCAGATTTTATCCCTTGTGGACATTACTTCTTTGGTGGATTTTGAGAGCCAGCATGCATGGTTATGTTTTATTCGTTTTTGGCGGGTGGGTGTTTGCCTATTTAGGATGTCTAGAAATGTTGAGTTAAAGAATTCAACAGCCTCATTAAGTTGTAGGGATTTGAGGGGTTTCCAGTTTACTTTAGCTAATTTCATTAAATATGGATGACAGGAACTTAGTAAAATTTCTGGTAGATTTGTATTGGTGTTGGCCCGTGGTTGGAGTAGTTTTTCGTATGATATATGCTGGGTGGTGGTCACTAATGGTATTAGGTAGTATGCCTGCACTGATGACATTGAAAGGGTGGGGCACTAATATCCAGTCTATTGTGGAGCCCCAGTTGTAATTTTTGTGAGGTCTAGTGATGTCTTCAATTAGTTGGGAGAAGTTGTAAAGATTTATATTTTTTGAGGGGTTGTTGTGGCCTATATCTAGCCAATCGATATTTACATCACCTAGAATGATGGTTTCATTATCTATATTTTGGGAAGTCCAGGCAAGTATGTTTTCTAATATTGGTATGTTGTTTCCTGGGGGAATATAAAGAGCAATTATGCAAATGTTTTTATGGTTGATAAGTTTAATATAGAGATTAGTATTTCGGCTGGGAAGAAGTTGGGTGTTTGTTTTGAGTAGGGGATTAATGTGTAAGTGCTAGGGAAAAGTATTGCTACTCCTCCTCCTTTCTTGTTGGGTTGATCGACTCTCAGGCATGAGTAGCTTGGGGGGAGAAATTCAGTGTCTTTTATATATGATTTCAACCAGGTTTCAGTAGCTGCTATAATATCCGGGCTGTACTTAGAAATCCACGCATGGAGTTCAGGTGTCTTGTTCCTAAGGCTTTTGAGATTTATGGTTGATAGCATAAGAGATTTGCTAGGTTTGCTGGAGCTGAGGGGGGTTGGGCCTGGGTTGGGTTGTACATCACCACACTGGGAAATAGTACTTTGGCAAATTGTGTAGGTTATACTTCTCAGTTTTTTCCTAACAATGGTGTAGTTGCTGCTGGTGGTATGATAAGGGGAGTGTCTTTGGAGAGGTAGAATTTTCACTTTGGATAATACAGTGGTATTAGCTGTGAATAAGCTAGGGTGGATGTCTGAGTAACTTGATAATTTTGGGTTATGTGTGCTGGTTGTACAGGTCGGTGCAGGAGGTATGTTGGGTGTCTGGAAAGTTGTGATTATTGTTAGGAGAGAGAGTGTAAGTGAGAGAAGCAACATCAAAGTAATAGTTGTAATGGACATGATGGTGGTTGAGTGCAGTGTGATAAAGAATATGAGCAGGATAGAAGTAGTTTAGAGGATGGAGTACTATATGGGCTTATTTAGAAATGGGTGGGGAGGCAGAGTACAATAATGAGAAGGTATGATAGGGGAATAATTAGGGGGGTTATGGGATAGGTGGAAGAGAAGTATGGGAGGGGTCAGGCTAGGTATAAGGTTGATGTTATGGGGGGGATGGGGGCAGGGAGGGGAGCGGCGTGAGCATAGCGAATGGAGCAGGTTCAGCCCCACAGGGAGAAGACCTGAAAAAATTATCAGTTTAAAGGTGAGTACTGAGCTTAAAATATCAGTATCTAACAAAAGCTTAATTGAAGTAGCGCTGGAATAATTTACACTGCAGGCACATAAACAGGGCTGTTTGACAGTTTTAGAGATAGTTGTTATTAGTCTAGAGACTATGCTGAAAGTAAAAGCAAAATTTACTAATGTAAACAGTAAAGGCTGGGGACTGTGTGTGTGTGTGTGTGTGTGTGTGTGTGTGTGTGTGTGTGTGTGTGTGTGTGTGTGTGTGTGTGTGTGTGTGTGTGTGTGTGTCTGTGTGTGCGTGTGTGTGTGTGTGTGTGTGGGCTGGAACCCTTCACTGATGCTGTGCATACACCTTTTAAGTCTTAAAACCTAACAAAAACTAAGCTGCAATGCACCTATTACAACAGAAAAGCTGTAGGGTGTCAGGTTCTTGCTTCCTGGAGTTTTATTTAGTTATGATAGTCAGCTTCAGTGGATGAAGTGTTAAATGTGTATTGTAGTTAATACCAAATGGGGGGGGTGGGGGTCACGCATGAAAGAAACCCATACAACTATTACAACAGAAAAGTTGTAGGGTGTCAGGTTCTTGCTTCCTGGAGTTTTATTTAGTTACGATAGTCAGCTTCAGTGGATGAAGTGGAAAATGTGTATTGTAGTTAATCCCAAGTGAGGGGTGGGGGCACGCATGAAAGAAACCCATGCAACTATTACAACAGAAAAGCTGTAGGGTGTCAGGTTCTTGCTTCCTGGAGTTTTAGTTAGTTACGATAGCTTCAGTGGATGAAGTGGAAAATGTGTATTGTAGTTAATCCCAAGTGGGGGGGGGGGCACGCATGAAAGAAACCCATGCAACTATTACAACAGAAAAGCTGTAGGGTGTCAGGTTCTTGCTTCCTGAAGTTTTATTTAGTTACGATAGTTAACTTTCTGTGACAGTAAGCATTTTGGTTTAAACCAAAAAACAGTTGTAATATCATTCATTTCAGCATGACCTGAAGTCCAGTTGTGAATGCTAGTTAAAATAACAATGTTTATTAGCAAATAGGATCACTGCTGTTAAGAACTCACATATATGATTTAGGACTAAGCAGCAGCTGAACCTGAAACTTCTAACCAGGTATTTTCAGGAGTTTGGCATGCACAGCATTATGTGGTTATAGTATCACACATTGGTAGGCAAGGTACACCCAGCTATAAAACTGAGTGGACATTGTATGTATTGTTTTCAATGTTCAGTGTTCAATGTTTGTAAATTGAAAACTCTGAGTCTCCAATGAGACTTCATGTGAGTTTTCTCAAACTATTTATCTGCAGCACCTTTAAATATTTCTGTACTTGGAGCCTTTCTGATGCCCAGTGGAAGTCTATTCCAAATTTTACCTGATCGACCATGAAGTGAACTTCTACCCAAAGCAGTATTATAAAAGAGCTATGCATTAGGAAACTATTGTTTCTTGTTCCTAAAGAGTGCAACTTAAACTCATTCCCTAGGGTAGCTTCTAGAACATCATTTTAATGCATTTAGAAAGGCAGAACAAATGACCCCTATGTAAGCTATAAATGAGTGGCTTCAAAGTCAGACTTTCCAACCTAACCACAAAACTCAATTCTCTGACACCACGGATCTGTCTTGTAAAATATTTCTGGATCCTTTAAAACCTACGTAATTGTAATCTGCCTGTTGCAATCACATACTGCTGTACAATATTCCATTACAGATCTCACTACAGCCTTAGAGATAGGAATAAAAAACCTTTCTTCCCTACTTAAAATATGTAAAATGTCTTTAATGGCTGAACATGTCCTAGCTACCATTGAAACATTACAATCTTATTTCAATTTATTATTAGTTATGATACCCATATCGTTAATCCTATCTACTCCCTCTAAAATTATATTGTTAATTGCATATGAGTATTTGGGGTTGTTGCTGAGAAAGTGCAACTCCTTTGTTTTACATTTAAATTTCATATGGTTCCTTTGTGACCATAAATATAGAGCATCCACATATCTCTGTATTTTGACCTGCTATTTTGCCATGTTCACTACTGCTCCAATTCTGGTATCATCTGCAGACTAGCTCACCCATGTGCCATTACAAAGTTGGAACTCAGACATGAACAGAGTGAATAAGATAAGTCCAGTACTAACTTTTGTGGCACTCCCAGAGATTAAAGTCTCTTTAGATATGACTTCCTTAATCTTAACTCTAAAGTTCCTATTCATCAAAAAATTCCTACTCAATTAATACACCCATTGGTATTGGTTTTATACATGATGTTAACTCTCTCTCTCTAGGGATCAGAGTCATAAAAGCCTTGTAAAAATCTAAATATATCATGTCCACTGATACTCCCATATTGAAAACTCCCCAAACACTCTGATAAAAGTTCATTTTTATGATCTCTCCTCTCAAAAAAAAAAACATGTTAAATGCACAGATCTGGTTTTAATTTCTCAGCCGTCAATATGCAAAAATATTTGTTCAAAACATTTATCAATAATACAAGTCAGACATTGACCGGTAATTATCCACTGTTTTTTTTGGTGCCTCCTTTTGATATTAGGATATCAACAGCTGAAATCCATAGCAGAGGTTCAAAACTCATTTGAAGAGTCTGTTATAAAAGCCACTGGACACACTTAATAATAGAATGTATAGTTTTAGACAAAAAATAACACATTTAGTCCATCTGGTCAAGCTGCCCAGTATGCTTTTGTTTTGATTGCATTGTATACCCCATTAACAGCAATATTAGAGCAAAGGTCACTGCATTCGAGAACGTTCATCTTATCAGGTATTCTTCTCTTAGACAATGCCGAGAATTTCTTTGCAAAAAGTGTCACTAGATGGTCTTTATTAGTGATTTATTCATCAGCCTTAATCAAACTAATGGAACTAAATTAGGTGTTTTTTGTAGTTTCTCAGATGTTTGAATAAAGCCATTTTATTGTTATTAGTATATGAGGCAAATGAAATTCACATTTTCCTGTTATTCTTCAGTAAACACCTAAAAGATGTCTTTGTCTTAACTTATTCAGTTTTTTCATACTAGAACTCCTCTTACACCTTAACCATAGTTTTCTCCTTAATGTATTTAATTTATCTAACTTGAGTGTCCAACACTCATGTCGTCTCCTTAAATATCTTGTTGTACTTTTATACAGTATACGTGTTTTAATGTTAAAATTAATTTGTTTATAAAATATATCCCAACACTCTTGGACAGTTCTAGGAGTCATATCTCCCATCCAGTCCCAATCAGACAGTTCCTTAGAATGGCAGGATAATCTGGTCAGCAGAATTTCCAATAGACCTCTATTGACTGTGCCTTAGTAACGTCCCACATGAAACTTAAGTGATCTGAGTCATACAGATCCTGTTCAGTATTGCAGTAGTTTATTGTTATAGCATTTTTACCCAAATAACAACAAAAATATTATTCTTTCCAAATAATAAAAAATAAAAAAAAAAAATGTTAGTCTTTCTAGTGGGTTTATCAATTATCTATAGATATTCAAACTATTCACTAGCTGTAATTAGGGTTGTCAACCATCCAAAATTCACCTGGACAGTTCAGAAATTGACGAGTGCCATCCAGTGTCCAGGTTAGAATGAGATTTGTCCAAGAATTTGGTCCTATATTGCCATAATTAATGTTATTGTACTAGTGATGGTTGGTAAGTAACATCTATTTATAATATATGGAGGGTATAAGTTGGCTTTTCATAGTTTCCAACCTTCCATCCTCAAATGAGGTACTCTACCTCACATAATGTGGAACAAATGGGTAGAATGAATGTGGAACACTTACCGACAGCTTTCTAACAACTTTAACTTATGAAGCTCACACACACACAGATAAAAGGCATTCTATTATGCTTATAAAAAGTATTTTTATTAATTAATACAATTCAGTATTATCAGGGAACTCAATAAAAAAAAAAAAAACGTCCTAATATTGAATGTGTGAGCCTTTCAATGTGGAACTGAGAGAAACGTGAACTTTTTAAGACTCAAAATGAGGAAAGTCCCTCATAATAAGATACCCTTCATAGCTACGAATTCAGTCACCAATATGAACAGTATAGAAGTAAGACAGCCTTACAATCTCTCTCAAACACAGAACCACAAAGAAAATGTTTGATGTTATGGTATCAGAGGCCCAGTTATGAAAAGATATCAGTTTTCAAGCATTTTACTGTTCTCACATTAGGCAATGACATTCAGTGGCAGGATATGTTGACATTACTTGAACATATTAGAGGCATAACTGTTAATACTGACTAGTTGTATGAAGAATTTTGCATTTTTTGAAAAGATAGAATTGACATTGTACAGTCAACAACACGGGTCGGTGATAAGTGAATACATTTTTTTAGTGTATTGTCTACAAATGGCATTCAGCTGCTTCATATTGTTTCATACGTTCTGTCAGTCCTGATCTCAAATGCTTTCTGCGAGAGTTTTCGGCATAATGAATGAACTTTGGTCTGTCTGACAGCAGAAACAGACTAAACAGACTTGGTGAAAGCAGAATTAATTGTTTGTTTCTCTCGGCTTTTCCCGGTTAGGGGTCGCCACAGCGGAACTCCGGTCCGCTAATGATTGGCAGTAGATTTTGACGTGCTGGCTTGCCGGGCCTAACGCACAACCTTCAATGAAGGAAGGCCCACTCACGCATGTCACCACACAGAAGACGCTCTAACTGAGAATCAAATGGGCAACGTCTAACTGTGAGGTGACAACGCTACCGCAGCACCACCACCACAACCAAAGCAGAATTAATGGTGAAGATAAATTTCAGCATGTCATGCAGTGATTTCTGTGAGTTTATTTGCAGTGATGATCAGCTACTGAAAACTGCCTCTTCTCAGGAAAAGTACAAATTTAAACAGCACTGATTAATGATTATGTACCTGCATGAACACTGGACATTGATTTTGAATCACTTACTGGTAATTTATGTTACTTAACACAATTCAGGTTAATCATTTGTACTGACTAGTCAAAAACTGCTTAAGCCTGTAACTTGTATAATGTAAAATGTAAGTAATATGTTTTTGTTTTGCATAAACAGCCTGTGGGGTTCAGTATGATAATGACTGACCATCATGACAAATTGACAATGATGGCCACTAAGCATCCAGGAGTGGAAAATTCCAGAGTTGGCAACCCTAGTATGATAGTGATAGTGATAATAATAATAATACAGCTAATGCCTCTGTTACATAAGGCTAATTGTCCCCAGTCGACAACCTCCCATAATCATATCACGTTCTTGCAGGAAGCAACTTTCCATGCAAGCACAAAAATCTCCGAGACTATCATATGACTGTTTCAGAGGTCTGTAGAAGAGAGCAACAACCCAGCTCAGTTTACCTGTACTTATTTTCACTTCTATAATGTTGGAATCCTTATCATTAAGAATAGGTTTGTCATTATAAAAAAGAACATAAGCAGAAACACATTCACCCTTTCATTTTCCTACAATTATAATGACCTCTGAAACCCCGAAGCAGTGGAGGCTTACTTATATCATTAAACCAATTCCAGTTTTGAAAACGATGCCATATTTCCCTTCCTGCACTTTATCCACTAGTTCAATAAACTTGTTGTTTAAGCTTCTAGCATTAATTAGAAGACTCTTCCCACTTTCAGAAACAGACCTAATTGCTGTCTGATTTTCTCTACTTTTTGATAAAAAATGTTGAACTAATTTTGCTAGCCTGCAACTAAACAGTTTATTTCCATAATGGTTAAGGTGTAGTTTATCATGGCCAAACATTGATGGCCTTCTTATCATGTCTTCCCAGATAGCTAGTTTTTTACAGAGTTGTTAAGGCAGGTCCTTTGTGTAGCACTTCTAAATTGCCTGGTTTCCTTAAGTAAAGCATCACTGTACCGTTGAGCTGGAAAATGTCACTAATATTTATTTATTTTACATTTGTTAACCGGGGGTGTCTGACTGAGCCGAAAAGGCCCTTTTTCAGCAGAGGCCCGGGGAGAAAAGCTCCACATAGAAAAATTACAGATACATTTAGTTATTTAGACAAGATCAGTATATACACAAATTACAAAATACATGTTTTTACAGTGGTATGCAGCACATCAACAGTTACAGTGGAGAGAACAAACAAAAAATATTAATTTAAAAATAAAGGTAATTAATAGATTTGTGGTGTACAGCTGAAATTTGGAGCATAGGTAGAATACATACATAGTACACAGGTACAGTACATACATTGTAGATAATTTATTTTATTTTATTTATTTTACATTTGTTGACCGGGCTAGTCCAGCTAGATATATGTCCATTTTCAGTGGAGGCCCAGGGAGAAAAGCTCCACAATACAATAACATTAGCAAAATAGGACAAGACATGTATTTCAAGTAGACATTGGTACATTACAAAACTTTTATGATATCTTACATGAGTAGGAATTTTATATTCTGTATCCAGTAGGAACAAAAGCTTGATGTAAAAAAGAGCTCGGTATCATAATAGTTTAAAATAATAATAGAAATTATAACTAAGATGCTGTATTTACTTTGGTCACACAAGAAGTCAGAAGATAAACACTAGTTTGAATGGATAGAGTGTACAAAAGCAAATAGCGGGATACAATAATCGTGTTTAGTCTCACCAGAGTTGAGGTGTGATAAACCTGCTAGGAAATACCACAGTATATACATATTTACATGAGGAAAGAATCCTCAGTAAGGTCAAGTGCACTGCTATTAGAGAGTTAACACAAGGTAACATTCAAAAGAGGCTGGGAATCATGGGAGTCTTGAAGGGGGTATGGTGTTTAGTCTGGGTTATCACAGGGGCATAGCCAGTGTGATTTGAGGTAGTGTTTGAGCTTGCTTTTAAATAGGTTAACAGAGGATAGTGAGGTTAGCTGATTTGGAAGGTTGTTCCAGGCCTTGCCTACTGTACTAGAGAACAGGGTGTCACCAGCTGAATTGTTGGATTTGGATATTTGTACAAGTAGTTTGTTAGATGAGCACAAGGTTTTGAGATTGTTATAGGGGATGACTAGGGATGTGAGTATGGGTGTATTCTGAGGTAGATACAGGATCTTATGGGCTACTGTTAGTTGATTGAAAAGTATTAGATTTGGCAGTTCTAGCCATCCGAGTTTATTCAAGTTGATACAATGATGAGTTCTATAGGAGGATCCTGCTGCGAATCTGGCTATATTGCTGTAGGAGGATGCTAGTTTATTCAGGCTACTCTTGCATATTTTGGTATAGATAGGGGAGGCATAGAGGAGGGTAGAGATAAGGTGTGTGTGAGCAATGGTGGCCCTGGCTAGAGGAGTTAGAAAGGGTTTGATTCTATAGAGCGAACCTAGTTTCTTATTAACTGTTGTTATGGTGTTATTAATGTGAGGTTCAAAAGACAAGTGATTATCTATTAGTACTCCGAGTAGTCTGGTGGTTGTTTCTGGGGATATTATAGTTCCCTTATTTGCGGTAATAGTAAAGTTAAGTGGAGAAGTTCTACAAGTGGGGTTGAATAGTAGCATTTTTGTTTTGTTAGGGTTTAAGATAAGACATCTTTGTAGGAACCAGTTTTCAACTGTGCTAAAGGTCTTTTGGGTTAGTAACTGAAGTTCTGGTTGGGTAGTAGCAGAGCATATGAGTGTGGAGTCATCTGCGTATTGGATACAGTCAGCTTGTAGAATTACAGAATGGAGGTCATTTGTAAAGATGGAGAAGAGTAAAGCACCCAGTATGGATCCTTGAGGGACCCCTAATGTTACTGGGAGGTGGGAAGATAAATTGTTTTCCCAAAGAACATCCTGCTGTCTGTTATTTAGGTATGATTGGAACCACTGTATAGTAAGGGCATCCAGTGATAAGTTTTTGAGTGTGTCTAGGAGAAGGTAGTGGTTAACCATGTCAAATGCTTTAGACAGGTCGATAAAAAGGGCTGAGGATGGGGTATCATTATTACGATTACTATTAATATGGTTAGTAAAGGATAGGAGAGCGGAGGTGGTGCTATGATGTGGTCTAAAGCCATGTTGACAAGGTGCTAATAGATTGTTTTCAAGTAGGTAGGGTAACAGTTGTAGATGAATACATTTCTCCATTATTTTAGCCAGAGGAGATAGTATGGCTATGGGCCTGTAATTGGCGAATTTCTTGGAGTTACCGCCTTTGTGAAGGGGGATGATGTGAGAGACTTTCCAGATTAAGGGGATAGTTCCTTCAGAGATGGTTCTATTAATGAGGATGGAAATGGGGTAGGCTATGACTTTAGCAGCATTTTGGAGGTATTCTGCAGGTAGTTGATCTGCAGAGAGTGTGGTGGGTTTCAGTTTATGGATGAGGTTAAAGATGAGGGATGTGGGCACTGGCTGAAAGTGAAATAGAGTAGGATTGTTGGTAGAGGTTATGTTAGAGCGTGGGTTGCTAGTGGAGAGCTGTTTAGCTAGGGATTGTATTGTTTCAGTGAAAAATGTGTTAAAGGAGTCAGCTATTTGGATGAGATTGTTGTGATCAGAGCCATTGGGAGTAGGAGTGCTTGAGCGTCCTGGGTGTAGGAGGTTATTGATGCCTAGCCAGAATTTTTGAGGATTGTTTTGGCGAGTTTGTTGAAGCTGATGGTAGTAGTTTCTTTTATCGGCTAATATGGCTTTTTTTGTCTCGTTTCTTAGCTGTCTGAATTGTAGGTGATCTGAGGGGCTTTTTGTTGTGCGCCATTTGGCCCATAGTTTATTTCTTTGCAAGATTTTTTGTTTGGTAGTTTTGGTGAGCCATGGTGCAGGTTTAGTTCTGATTCTAACTTTGCGTGATGGGGCATGGCAATCTAAAATGGAAAGGAATTTTGAATTAAAGTATTCAACTGCATTATCTAATGGCAGGTGTTTAAAGGGTGTCCAGTTACAGGCTCTTAGTTCAGTTAGAAACTGATCAGAGTTAAAATTAAATTAAAGTAAATGCCTTCTATTTGCTTAAAAAGATAATTTTAGTAATTTCTGAAGTAGAGTTGTATACAATTTATCTTTCCAACATAACCAGTCCCACATAACACTATCACAACAGTAAACAATAAGTTTTTTGAACATTTAAACAATTGTTCCATTGCAACTCTAATGTCCGTGAATATGCTACTCCCAAGATATAGCACTGTAATCATCTCTCCATCTAAACTTGGGAATATGATTTTAACACACATGTGCAGTGAGTCTATAACAAGTGCTTGTTAGCAGTCATTCGGCTGATTTGTTGCCAAGATTCTGCTTACTAATGAATTCTAATTGACAATGTTTCACAAGTTCTAGTCAGCCATACTTTGTTGTGGAGGAGGACCATCTGTTTTATCTCTTGAGCCACACAATGTGCTTCCGGTCCTTTCCTTTACCATTTCCCAGATCTTATCCTCACTCTCCACTGTTCCTCTTCTCTTATACATCTTTTAACACCAGTTGTTTATTACACTCATTTCTATGCTTAAATTGTCATCCAGACTTTCTCTGCTCCCAATATTGACTCTTTCTCTGCTCCCAATATTGACTTGTCTAAACAAAAAATATTTTTTGTGACTAGTGTTTGAGTTCCTAACTCTTTCACTGCATAAATATTATCAGATACCATCTGAACTTTCATAGCCTTTGTAATAATAAGCATAGGAAACAAGTTTGTGTTTGTTTGAGTGCTGTTGTCATAGTGCTGAAGTGGGTTTTCTCTATGAAGAATTTTGGCATTTTTCACATATTATCCTATATAGTAACCATAACCATTTGAAATGTCGTGACCAGGTAGAGTAAGCCCCAAAGTACAGAGACTGAATAACTGAAATACAGACTTGTCTATACCAATCCCAACATGCCATTTCTCAGAATGTTCCATTTTTTCCAAATTATGGTGATCTTGGAGTTGGTAAATATAAGTTCAGGGGTTGTGAGGAGCTTGTCTGCCACATGGGGGTGTAGGAGGCTTGCCTTCTCTTGTGTTTTTTGTCTTTTTTTTTTAGATTGTCGGCACTTGGCATTTCAAGTGCCAACATTTCAATAGGGAGCCATTTTAATCCATATTCCAGCCTTCAGTATTTTCCCCATATACCTTACAGTGAGAACATAAAGTTGAAAATCCCCATTCTAATAAATCTGTGAGGCAATACTTGTTCATGTTGTACATTATTACTAAAATGACAGTTCAATTATATTTTGTAGTTGTGAGAAACAAAGTAAATATGTCCTTAACTAAATTATCAAAGTACTACTCATTAGGAGAAGAAATCATAAGTGAGCCACAAAATTTACCTCTGTTAACCACTGAACTCCACTCCTTTTCTCTTGCCTCTCTAACCACACTAGAAGAGTATCTTTGCATCTTCACATCACAGCAAATCTGCAGCTGTTCTCCCTGGTTGCTACTTTAGGGCTAAATTTGAAGCTGTCCCTGCTAGTAGAGACATGCTGTTCAAACTGGAAGCCCTTCACTTAAATATAAGTTTTAAATCTATGCCACCAGCTGAAATTAATAAATAAATAAATAAGACAGCACTGAGAGCGTAAGAAAGACCAGCTGCTCAGTCCACCAGCCTTATTACGCAGCTCAGCACTGCAAGTAAAAATGAAAGAGAAATAATTAAAAATAAGTATTCAGTCTTGTGCTGTTGTTTTGGTGTACAGGAAAAGAAGGATATAGAGTCGGTACTACCATTTTGAGGGCTGCTAGCATTTTGGGCAACATTAGTAAGCATCAAGGTGGGGTCCAACCTAGGATGATATAAGGTGTGACCAAGTTGCTGTCACACCACCTTCCCTGTCAAGCTCGCCAGCACCCTTTAACAATCACTATATAAACTGTTAGTACATTCAAACCCCCTAGTACTGCATCAAGGGGCACACAGTGACTAGCATTTAGTACCAATGTTACATTATAACAAGCCTCAATATCACAGCAAGGTAGCCACTCACAGATGTACGTGCACACACTGACTGGCATTTAGTAACAATGTTATATTATGACAAGTCTGAGAACCATAGAAAGGTAACCACTCACAGAGGTATATGCACACACTGATTGCCATTTAGTAGCACTACTGTTAAATTACAAACAAGCATGTGTAATGATTCAAGGTAACCAGTCCCACAGAGGCACACAAAGACACCCACATCGACTCCCACACACAGGACAAAGACACCAACACAGACTCCCACATACAGGACAGACACCCATACATGACCAAGAGAGCAGCAAGACTGGACAAAGGCACCCACACATGAGAAAGACAGCACTACAGCAAGACAGAATGGAGACACCCACACAAGAGAAAGGCAGCAGTACAGCAAGACTGGATAGAGACAGCACTACAGCAAAGCTAATTAGAGACACCCACACAAACAGTTTACTATCATAATTTCAAACATGTTTGTTGCGAGTACTCACTTACTCGAAAAACATTGTCGAAACCTATGATAGTGACCAAGAAAAAGAATGAACGAAAAAATGTCGACAATTCGAAATCGAATTGTCGACATTTTTCGAACATACCATCACATCTGGTGTTATACAGCACACATTTTGCAGGGGGGGCAGGCCCTCCTGTGCCCCCCACACCCCCTGCTACTTATATATACAAACTCCGAGATCACACTACAGTGAGGGAAAGGGTACATTTCCCGATCCCCCACTTTAGTGCAATCTCCACTCAATATGCCAAATTCACAAGAGTGAATGCACAATACCATTCGCTGTTGTGCATTCGGCATTTCTTTTTTCGGACATACAGACCTGTGCAAACTTACTTTCGGATATCCGTTGTCGCACACTACAGCCTCAACATTTTGATGGTACACCACACAAACTCCCACGCACAGTACAGAGACACCCACACACAGCAAAGACAGCACTACAGCAAGACTGAAAGGAGACACCCACACCTGACAGAGACAGCACTACAGCAAGACTGAACAGAGGCGACCACATAGAACGAAGACAGCAATTCAGCAGGACTGAACAGAGACACTCACATGCAAAGACAGCAGTACAGCAAGACTGAATGGAGACACCCACACACAACAAAGTCAGCACTACAGTAAGACTGGACAGAGTCATCCACATAGACTCCCACACACAGGATAGTGACACCTACAGATGACATAGACAGTGCTACAGCAAGACTGGACACAGACACCCACACACAACAAAGACAGAAATATAGCAAGACTGAAGAGACACAATCACACATGACAAAGACAGTAAAACAGCAAAACTAGACAAAGACAGTACTACAGCAAGACTGGACAGAGACAAACACACAGACTTCCACACACAGAACAAAGACACGCACACAGACTCCCACACACAGTACAGAGAAACCCACACAGGCTCCTACACACAGGATAGAGACACCTGCACAGATTTCCACACACACACACACAGGACAGAGACTCCCACTCTTGACAAAGACAGCACTACAGCAAGACTAAAGAGAGACACTGCACAGACTCTCATACACAGGACAAAGACACCTGCAAACAGGATGGATAAACCCACACACAGGACAGAGACATCCACACATGAAAAAGTTAGCACTACACCAAGACTTGACAGAGACAGCCACACACAACAAAAACAGCACTACAGCAAGACTGAACAGAGACACCCACACATGACAAAGACAAGACTACAGCAAGACTCAACAGAGACAGCCATACCTGACAATGGCAGCACTATAGCAAGACTCAACAGAGACACCCACACCCAACAAAGACATCACTACGGCAAGACTGGTCGGAGACACTTACACCCAACAAAGACAACATTACATCAAGACTGATCAGAGACACCCACACCCGACAAAGACAACACTAAAGCAAGACTGAACAGACACACCCACACAGACTCTTACATACAGGACAGAGACATCCACACATGACAGAGACACCCACACACATGACAGACACCCACACACATGACAAGCACAGCACTACAGCAAGATTAAATGGAGACACACACGCAGCAAAGACATCACTACAGCAAGACTGAACAGAGACACCCACACCTGACAAAGACAACACTACAGCAAGACTGATTGGAGACACCCACACCTGACAAAGACAACACTACAGCAAGACTGATCGGAAACACCCACACTCAACAAAGAGCACTACAGCAAGACTGAACGGCATACCTCTCAACTGTACAGATTTTATCAGAATATCCATATTTTGGTCTCATATTTTTGGTCCATTCTTCATGAAATTGCGGTTCTCAAATTCATGCTAATGCAAAACCATTCTGTCAGTTTCTAAGTTTGTAAGAGCAATATTAAAATTGTCCCTATTTTGGGGTCTTTCACCCACTTTTATTTATGGCTTTGTCCAGATTTCTTGCTCTAAGAGGTTGAGAGGTATGCTAAACGGACACACCCACAGCCAACAAAGACAGCACAACAGCAAGACTAAACAGAGACACCCACACAGATTCTCAGATACAGGACAAAGACACTGACACACAGGCCAGAGATACCCACACAGATTTTCAGATACAGGACAAAGACACTGACACACAGGCCAGAGACACCCACACAGATTCTCAGATACAGGATGAAGACACTGACACACAGGCCAGAGACACTCACACACAGGCCAGAGACACCCACACACAAGGAACACAGCATTACAGCAAGACTGAATGGAAACACCCACACGTGACAATGACAACACTATAGCAAGTCTGAATGGAGACATCCACACCTGACAGAGACAGCACTACAGCAAGACTGAATGGAGACATTCACACCTGACAAAGATAGTACTACTATAGCAAGAGTGGACAGAGACAGCACTACAGCAAGACTAGTCAGACACCCACACAGACTACCACATGCAGGACAGACACCCATACAAGACCAAGACAGTAGCAAGACTGGACAAAAACATCCACACATGACAAAGACAGCACTACAGCAAAACTGCTCAGAGAACCCATACAAACTCCCACACACACAGCACAGAGACACCCACACTCAACAAAGACAGCACTACAGCAAGACTGGAGAGAGGCAGTATAACAGCAAGACTGGACAGAGTCACCCACACAGACTACTATACACAGAAATGTGACACCTACACATGACAAAGACAGCACTAGAGCATGAGTGGACAAAGACACGCACACACGACAAAGACAGCACTACAAAAAGACTGGACAGATACACCCACACAAAACAAAGATAGCAGTACAGCAAGACAGAATGGAGACACCCACACATGAGAAAGACAGCACTACAGCAAGACTAATCAGAGACACCCATATGGTCTCCCACAAACAGGGCAGACACGAATACAAGTCCAAGACAGCAGCAAGACTGGACAGAGACACCCACACATGACAAAGACAGCACTACAGCAACACTGAACAGAGAAATCCACAAATGGCAAAGGCAGCACTAGTGGAAGACTGGAAAGATCCAACCGCACATGACAAAGACAGCATTACAGCCAGACTGGGCAGAGACAACCACATATGACAAAGACTAAACAGAGGCACCCACACACAACAAAGACAGCAGTACAGCAAGACTGAACGAAGATAGCCACACACAAGAAAGACAGCACTACAGCAAGACTGGACAGAGACAGTATTACAGCAAGACTGGACAGGATCACTGGTACAGACTCCCACACACAGGACAATGACACCTACACACACAGAGACAGCACTATAGCAAGGCTGGACAGAGACACCCACACATGACAAAGACAGCACTACAGGAAGACTGGACAGAGACACCCACACATGTCAAAGACAATACTACAGCAAGACAGGACAGAGACAACCACAAAGACTCCAACACACAGGACAGACATCACCCACACAAGACCAAGACAGCACTACAGCAAGACTAAACAGAGATACCCACACAGACTCTCATACACAGGACAGAGACACCCACACACAGGACACAGACAAAACTACAGCAAGTCTGAACAGAGCCCCACACAAGATGAAGGCAGAACTAAAGCAAGACGAAAATACACAAGACACATTAGGCAAGCTGTCCCAACTCACAAGACAGAAAAACAGCTTCAGATATGCAGAATAGTCAGCCTGCAAAGGCACCCAAGACAGCCATGGTACAGACATAGAAAAGACTACAGGAGAAAGTCATGGGGATTTCAGAGACTGCAGACAGACTCAAACCCAAAGGGAAACAGATGAAATCAAAAAGCATACAGATGACAAACACCAGAGTGTGATTTATCTTCAGTGTGCAGTTAGCCGCTCACATTTTCAGATTGCTGCCACTTTTAGTGCCATGAGCAATTTTTTCTTCATGTGCTTCTAGCTGTCCTTGCCTTAGGATGAATCCTGCTGCTCCTGTCATCTCAACAAATCTTGCCTCTCTAAATCTTGCTGTTTTTTATCTTCCTCTGTTCTACTTGATCCTACCTGCTGGTGTATGCAAAATCAGAGAGAATATACAGCATAATATTATACAAGCCAGGCTAAGGTGCAACCTGAAATGTACTGCCATGCAGCATTCTAAAAGATTACTGGAAAGGAAAGATGTGCACATACATAGAGTTTTGCTGGTATCTTATGAATTTTCATCACAACTAAGTCTTCAATGAGACTGCCATGTGATAAGCCTTATCCCACTTTATGCTCAGTTGAGAGCACAGCTAAGTCTGAAAGTCTCTCCTGACACATTAATGAACGTAGGTAGGTCTTTATGAGCTTCAGTTTAGAAATGCTGTGTTCTGCAGTACCCACTGTTAACAGGTGCAGTCAAATAAATGCGCAGTGAAACATAAGTATTTATACAGATGTCCTGTAATTGTTTGCAAATTAGGAAATTTAACACAGTCAGTAGTGATGATTCGGTATCATTCGAGAAAGGCTTTTCAGTTATTGTCCAAGGTCAGAATCATCAGCTTCACAGTGGCCACTTGTCCTGTCTGTCAATTGTTTCTTCAGAACCTTGCACTGTTGGATCAAGGTGTCTTCCACAACTTCACTCCAGGCTTTAATACTTAATAAAAATAAAAAGCCCTTTTCAAACTCTGAAAGCTGCTCACACTAGCAAGTAAATGACTGCATTGTTGTGACTAGCAGCACACTGAAGAACTCTACAGGTAGTTTTACCATTGGGTCTCATCCTCTCCTTCACATTCAGATAAGTGATTTACTTTCTTCTGCCTCTTTTCCTGAAATGTGGTGCCAACATCCAGTTCTTCTGCTATCTTGTCTCAGGGGTTCCACCTGTGTCTCTCACTGACAGGGGCAACAAGTGCTGACTGAGGTTTCTTTTTGGAGATAAACTCTTGGCTAGGCTTGGAAGTGCCCCAGGGACATTTGCCTAGTAACCTCCTATGATCTTACGATCCTATGAAAAATACTTATGCAGAAAGTCACAAGTCTTAAGGGGAGCACACCAAACTATGAGGCAATAAACAAAAATGATGGTGTAAAAAAACTTTCATCACTCAAACCAGCCAAAATTCAGGAATGCAGTGACACAATGATAGGCATTGCATAACCAGTGCAACATTTTCATACACCTACCCACTACCTCTCCACCTCACAGTACATAATTCTGAATGAAACCAAAATTATTGGTAGAGCAAAGGTGCAAAATCAGGAATTTCTTAGAAAACCTAATTTATGAGGGACGTAAAGTATCAGGCAAACATCTGGACACTGTCTGACATTCTCACCCCCCCCCCCCACACACACACACACACAAACAAACTCTTAGCACAAGAGCTCTGGACAAAAGCATAGAAACAGGGAATGTACAATGCATTATATGAAACATATGAAGTCCATTTTGTAGTAGCTTCAGTCCTCAACATTGTGCTACTACACCAGACCTTTGGAAGGCAAAGACCAAAAATATCAGGCAAAGGTTCTGCAACATTCTCACAGCTCCTACCCCCCCCCAACATCATATCACAATATTTTTGAACAAAGCCAAAAAATAATTGCATAGCAAAGTCATAACATCAGTGATAGTTGTTAAACAACTTATAAAGAAAATACAAGTTTTGCATTAGCATGCATTAAAATAATGCCTGTAGATTCTGCAACATTCTCACAACTCCCACCCCTGAACCCTTCAGTGTAATAATTCTAAACAAAGCAAGAAAGCATAAGACAAATGCTAAACATCAGGGAAAACTTTTAAAATAAGCTTTTATAAAGCTATAGAAATGATCAAAGGAAATTCCTATAAGTTATGACTTTATTTCAGTCTTCAAAGTTTTGCTAGAAAGCCAAATTGTTTTGATGGACAGATCACAAGTATCAAGCAAACAGTCCACAACATTCTCAAAGCCCACCCCTCTCCACCAACCTCAGTACAATAATTGAGGTCAAAACAAAAAAAAAATTAAGCAGGACAAAGGTGTAACATTGGGGATTTAAAACATTGGACGTATGAACTGATAAAGATGTTAGAACAGATTTTGCAGTAATACGCATTGCATCAACCCACATTTTTTGTGAGGAACAGACCAGGCAAGCATCTGAACATTGTGTAACATTCTCACAGCCCCTACACCCTCCTAATGTCTCAGCATAACAGTTCTAGACAAAGCCAAAAATAATCGCAGAACAAAGGCATAACATCAGTGATAGTTTTAAACATTGTTATTATAAGCATGGAAAGGTACTAAAATAACATGGATTGCATCAGTATGCATTAAAACAACATCAGTGCATGATTTAGAATTCTCAGTCTCTCTACCCCCCCCCCCCCCCAAATCTCAGCACGATGATTCTGGATAAAGTCAAAAATAATTGCAGAGCAAAGACAACAACATCAGTGATACTTTAAACAATTTTGTTTCATTGTTATAAACTTCTAATTATAACAGAACAAGTTGTGCATTAGAGTGCATTACAATAATGCCTGTAGATTCTGCTACATTTTCACAGCCTCTAATCCCCAACTATTCAGCACAAGAATTCTTGACAAAAGCAAGAAAGCACAGGACAATGCTAAACATCAAGGAAAACTTAAAAAAATGCTTTTATAAAGTTATACAAATGACAGAACAGGTCCTCCTATAATTTGGTATTAGTTTACTACAATCCTTAAAGTTTTGCTAAAAAAAAACAAAAAAAAAACAATTGTTTTAAGGGGCAGACCACAAATATCAGGCAGGCAGTCCACAACATTCTCAAAGCCTATACCTTCTCCACTGCCAAGCTCTCAGTACAATAATTCTGGACAAAGCAAAACATTAATTTCATTAATTCTCCAATGTTGTGGGTAGAATCTGGAACAAACTTCCAAATACACTCACCTCACTCTCATCCTCTGTAATCTTTAAAAAACACCTTAGAGACCACCTTAAAATACATTGGCTTTGCCCCTGCTCAAAGCCTGATTGAATCTACTTTTCATCTCTCCCCTCCCCTGGTTCTTACTTTCCTGCTTCCTTAATCAATTACTCTCCCATATCTTATGAACAACACTATAACACGTTTCCTAATGTTAAATTGTTTTAGTTTTGATTGACTTCACATGAACCCTACTAAAGCATTAAGACTTGTTTAATTTTTTACTTCTACTCTAATGAAACGTTACATTATTCACAATTTATTTTTTTCATGTCTTATTTTGTAATGTAAAACTAATCTTTTTTATAATATTTTGAATGTATTAATTTACTTATGTTGGAGCTTTTCTCCTCGGGCCTCTACTGAAAAGGGATATGTATCCAGCTAGACTAGCCCGGTCAACAAATGTAAATAAATAAATAAATAAATAAATAAATAAAATGAATTCAACTAAACTCAATAAAAAAAGACAAAGGTGTAACATTAGGTATTTAAACTTTGGGCTTATGAAGTAATAAAGATGATAGAATAACAGATTTTGCAGTAGCATGCATTATGTGAACCCACATTTTGTTATGAGGAGCAGACCAAAAGTACCAGGCAGACATCTGGACATTGTGCAACATTCTCACAGCCCCTACATGTGTCTTAGCTTCTGAGCATAACAATTCTAGACAAAGCCAAAAATAATTGCAAAACAAAGGGGTAACATCAGGGATAGTTTTAAACATTGCCATTATAAATTTAGAAAAATTTATAGAACAGGGTTTGCATCAAAGACATTATCTGTACATTCTGGAACTTTCTCAAAACCCCTATCCCCCTAATACCAGGTTTTCAGCACAATTCTGGGCAATAAGAAATCTTTTATGATGATTAGCTTTTTTCAATGCTAATCCAGCTAACTAGAGTTGTCAAGCTTGTATCAGAATATTCAGTTAATTATTTTTCTGTCTTAGTTCTTATTACTTTTAGTCAAAGTGATATAACATTTGATAGGCTAAACATCTCAAGTTTACAGATAGGACTGTGGATACGGCAGGAGTAAACTTTGCTTTGTGATTTGAATTGGGATGGCCAATCACTGTACCAGAATGTTGGCAAGAATGTGCAGTGCATGGGAAAACAAGAATGGAATCTGATTCATTTAGAAAACACTAATGGGATTGGTGCTAGAGTAAACTGACTTCAGTTTTGAAAGCTTAGTTAATTGGATGGCTGGGGTTAGGGCACAAGAAAAAAATGTTATTTTTGCACTTATTGGTATATGGAAACTTAATTTTATTGGTCCACCCTGATTCTGAGCGGCCAACGCAGGACCTTAGTTCTGAAGTCATGGATTGGCAGAAATAATTGCCTAAGTCACTGCTGATTGGGCTGTGGCTTCTCTGCATCTCATGGGATGATGGTGAATGGGCACCTCTAATCGTGGAAGCTAGAATTCTTAGTAAACTTAGTTTCTCGCTAGTGTGATTATGCTTATATCTGTGTATGGCGATCATCGCCATCTTCATAATTAGTGGCTGTAAAGATAGAAAAGTTGAAAAAAATGTACAATTATACTAAGGGGTCTGTGTTTTTTAATATTTCACCAATGATTCCTATATGACCAGTGACCAAAAACCGAGTTGTCCCTATCCAAAGCACCTAGGTGCACAGATTTAAGAACAGAAAACAATCATCATTTTAACAGGCCAAAATAAAACTATGTGATATAACTAAATACAACAAAATACATCTAATTACAAGCATGAACATGGAAGTTCAATTAACAAACAATTAAAGATGGGTGTGACTCTAAATCAAGTTAAACAGTGAGCCAGGAAACAGACACACAAGTTAACACATCTCAAATCCTATAACCCTTTTTCAATTTTATCCAGGGCTCTGTGTATTGGGCGTGGGGCACTGCCTCTGTTTTGGTGAGGCTGCAACAATGCACAATAAATCAATGAAAGTTATGATCTGGAATTGATAACAATGTACCGTGGTATTGGGGATTAGCTTAGGACAATGATAATGCTGGGATTTTACCCCATCAAGTCACAAAAAACAGTTTACTCCCACTATATCCATGGTCCTATCTGTAAACTTTAACTGTTTAGCCTATCAAATGTAAATCCCCACCACACTAGTCCAATTCGCTGGATGTTTATTTACACCTACCCACCTACCAAACCCCCTCCATCACCAAAATGGCCCAATAGTATTACGCCCAACCATGATATTAGTTCCAACTTACAAACAACAGGCATTGACTAATGGAATTCACCAATTAGAGGTTTCTAAATTTACTAATGGTCCAATCAGGAATTGCTTGAGATATCTGATTGTATTATCATTATAATTAAGTTATTTAAACCAATCAGGTTTTAAGAACAAATCTGAAGATATTTTAACAATCTACAGATTTCAATACTTCATATAAATAAAGGTTTTAGCATGAAAACAGATTGTGTGAACTGAAATAAAATACTTTTGGTTAAGCGCTTTCATCTGTTAGAATACAGACTTCTTCAGAACTAAGAAACACAGATCTCATACAGTTTAAATAACAAATTTGGTGCCAAAAAATGTTTAAAACCTTAAAGAGATATTCTGTTTTATCAATATTATATCTGATATCAATGATAAGATTAAACCTTGTGAATATATAGACCATCAAGGGGTTATTTTACAAGATTTTAATAGTCATGACAACAGTCATGACAACATTCAAGAAAGAGAGTTGATGTTAAGTACAGCTAGAAGAAGGTGTAATCAAATTCTTTACACATATAATGGGTTTAATGTATATAACTACACAGATTTTGAAATTAGTCAAGAATTTTTTACATTATTTAGTAAAGGTATGAAATATATACCTACAACTGGTTTTAATTTAGTTGATACGATAAAGGAAATAAAAATGTATTGTAGAAGGCTAAATTTAGCCATATAATTTGGACAAAAGGATGATACGACTAGTTATGCGATACATAATAACTTAAAAAATAGGAAAAGCACATATATTCCAGTTCCCAACACACAAGTAGCCAATTTTGAAAAAATGGTTTGTAAAGACATTTATTGGTTGTATAATAATATAAAGACAGGAAATGTATATAATAAAGTATTTAAGGACAATTTAACAAAAAATGAACGGATATGTTTAGAATTACTTATGCAAAATAAAGAAATTAGAATAATGAAACCAGACAAGGGAGGTGGCATAGTAGTATACAACACTTTTGACTACAATGCTGAGATACATAATATATTATACTTGTCAGGTAATTATAAAGTGGTTTCTTTAAATCAAATAAATATAGGATATAAAAGGATAGATTTGGCTATAGAAGAATATTTAATCGACAACAGAATAACAAATGAGATTTATACTTTTTTGAATGTAGATTTTCCTATTTTGGAAAATATAATAGGTATACCTAAGGTTCATAAATGTATGGACAATCCTCCATTTAGACCTATTATTTTCGGATCCAAGTCCAAGACGTATAATTTGGGAGTTACAATAGATAGATGGACTAAACATGTGTATGAAAATATTTCACATCTAACTAAGGACTCTTGGAATTTTTTAAGTAAACTTACGCCTGACATATGGAATGATGGTTTGATTTTTTTGACAATTGAAGTAATAGATCTATTTTCATGTATACCTAAGGATGTTGGCCTTGAATATTTTTGTAATAGTTTGAGAAAATTTTCAAAACTGAATTGGGATAAGATCAGTTTAATTACAGATATGATGGGCTTAGTACTTGATCATAACTATATTCAATTTCAGGGAGAATATTTCAGACAGTGTAGAGGTGTTGCTATGGGGGCTTCTTGTGCCCCCATTTTTGCAAACCTCGTTATGTTAGAATGGGAGTCTGAATATGTGTTTCAAAGTGAATATTATTCTCATATTGTTTTATATACTAGATACCTTGATGATTTATTTATTCTATGGAAGGGGACATATGAATCAATTAATTCATTTATTGACTACATTAATGGAACGACTGATTTTTTGAAATTTACATACAATACCAACAAAGAAGGTATAGCTTATTTGGACACCTATATAAGCCATACTATAGGTGGGTTTGCATCTAAAATACATAGGAAAACTACATTCTCAAATGATTATATAGAGTTTAGTAGCAGTCATCCACCCTATATGTTTAAGAACGTTTTCAAAGGACAGTGCATTAGAGCTGCACGTATGTCATCAAGTAAAGACATTATGGAAGAAGAACTAGAGTTAATATTTAAAATGTTTAGTACTAGGGGTTATCCTATTTCTATGTTAAAGGATGTGGTTGGTTATATAAAAAGACAATGGGGTATTAAGTATTTACCCCTTTTAGGCAAATCATGTGAAGCTAATAAGGATCTGGACAAGAGTGTAAGTACAATAGAAGCTTTCAACAGAGTATGTGTGTTAATGTATACTCCATATGTTAATTTTGTGAAAGAAATATTAAATAGGCATTGGGATTTGATTACAATATCAGATAGTATAAGTATGACTTTGGGTAATCATCTGAAAAGTGTATATAAAACGGCCCCAAATATTAAAAAGTTATTAGAGAGGGCAATGTGCTCAGAAAAACTCAAGACCACATCAAGAGGAACCACGAAGTGTGGCTCCTGTAAACAATGTAGATATATTAATGAAGTAGTTGGTATCAAGTTAGATAATATAAACAAGACTTACAACAAATGCAGGGCAGGCAATTGCAACACCAAACAAGTTGTTTATTTAGCAACTTGTGTAGCCTGCCCAGCATATTATATAGGAAAGACGGAGAGAAAAATTAAAAAATGAATATATGAACATTATTATAAGATCCAGATAAAAGATATGAAGAATGCTTTATATAAACATATATTTAGCAAAGGGTATCAACATAATTTCAAATTTTCTATTATTGATCAGGTTGACAGTTATGTACGTGGTGGGAACTGGAAAGTTTATTTAGCTATGATGGAAAGTAAGTGGCAGATATACACAGATGCCACAAGATTTCCAGGCATTAATGATAGTATCAGCATTAAACCTTTTTTAATACTTGAATAGAATGTGTACGCAATGGCAACAGTTTTGTACAATATATATATGTTTTTTATATACATTTTTATATACATATAAATTTTAGATATGATTTTTTGTATTTATTTATATTTATATATGTATTTAGACTAATTATATATTAGGAAGTACTGTTTGCACAATTTGATAAAACAGGATATCTCTTTAAGGTTTTAAACATTTTTTGGTGCCAAATGTGTTATTTAAACTGTATGAGATCTGTGTTTCTTGGTTCTGAAGAAGTCTGTATTCTAACAGATGAAAGCGCTTAACTAGATGTGTTGGAGTTTTACACAATAAAAGATTCTGCCTGTTCGAGCTGTGCCGTAGTTTATTCAACCTGCACCAGGAGTTGGTATTATCTTTGAAATAAAATACTTCTTGAGAAATGAAAATCACCTCAGGCTTTCTATTTGTATTTTTTGTTATATCACTTTGACTAAAAGTAATAAGAATTAAGACAGAAAAATAATTAATTGAATAATCTGAACCAAGCTTGACAACTCTAGCTAGGTAGATTAGCATTGAAAAAACTAATCATCATAAAAGATTTGTTATAGTTCAGACCATGGAAAACACTACACGTGAAGGAGTTGGCTAACTGGAATTCTGGAAGATACTCTGTGCTGCTCACTCTAATTTTTTCTCACAATTCTGGACAAAGCAAAAAAATCACAACAGAAAGGCGATACATCAGGAATTTAAAATACTTGGCTTACACATTTATAAAAATACTAAAGCACTAGCATGCACTGCATAAACTCACATTTTTTTATGAGAGACAGAGCAAAAATGCCAGGCAAACGTGGACATTCTACAACATTCTCACAACTACCCCCCTCCCAACTTCTCAGTTCAACAATTTGAAACAAAGCAAAAAATTATCCTAGAACAAAGGTGTAGTATTATCGATATTGTAACCATTGCTGTTATAAGCTTAAAAAAATACTAGCCTGCTATACCCCACTACCAACATCTCAGCCCAGAAAGAAAGAAATAATATTCCTATGCAGGACTGACTAAAAGACTAAAATAAATCTGGACATTAATTATCACAGACAAGCCCCTCTCCCCATTTCTTAAAACAAGAACTCTGGACAAAGCTTAAATTAAAACTGTTAAAACCATGGCTCCTCTCCACCCCCACCCCTCAATCCTCTTAGCCCAAGAATTCTGCACAAAAACTATTACAATCCTCATCTCCCTGTTTCACCAAATCCTTCCCCACCTCTCTAAAAAGTTAAAAAACAGAAACTTACCTTTTCTGCAGTGGAAGGCTGCTACTAATCTTCTGGTCAGTCTTCACAATTGTAGGCTGACCTCCCTCTATAATTCCACTCAGACAAGTTTAGCTCTTTTAATTTGCCTTTAACAGGACAGTTTTTCAGACCTTTAAAAATTGCTCCCACAAAGGCAGTTGAAAATGCAGCTCCTTGGCTTCTCCCAATGATCACTGCTGGAAGGCTTCCTTCCCAAGTTTTTGTCCACTGCCACCAGAATCCAATGAACGATTCACCAAAAAAGTAGGAAAGCAAACTCCTCTCTTAAAAAAACAAGAAGAAGGATGCTTGCTACACATGTGCCTTTTTAAATGCAGCTGACACAGGAAGTGCTTTCCAAGGAATAATCGGGTCTTTGATTCATCACTTCCTTAAAAAAGAAAAAAAAAGCACAACTTACTTCCCTGGCTACTGCAACCAATCAGGTCCTTGCTTCACTGAAGCAGACCCAATGGAGTGCAGCTTTTACATAATATCACAGCTTACAGAGAATGCACTCTAAAACAAGTTTTGGTGGTAAAACAATCACATGATGTAGAAATGGACAAGGAGAAAGGAGAAACCTGTGGCTACCTGTGTGTGAGGTGGCTGCACATTGTCAGTGGGGGCCCTTGTATTCAGGGGATAATTGGGGGCCCCCTCTGGCCTCGGATTGGGCACGTGCTTAATGCTGCCTATGGAGAGGCTACACCAAGAAATGCTCTTATGGCAAGAAAAAAGTAGTGTTCAGCTTTATTGTTTTCTAATTACTTATCTTTCTTCTCTAATTAAATCTAGAAAATGGAAAGAAACATGCTTTTAGTTTTTTGTTAATGTTTTATTTATATTATTTATTTAACTTGCTTAATTGTATGTGTTATTTTTTTTCTAGTTTTGAATGTGAGAAATAAATCATACTGAGCAAGTAATACAAAAAAATCTGCTTTCAGCAAAGAAATAGAAGCCTACAGCAACATATGCAAATACATATGCAAAGATATAAATATGAAAAATACACTTTAACAAAACCTTAAATTCCAAAACTCCTAAGTAAAACATCTTGCCTTCCCTAACATTTCTATTGGTTCATCAACCCTAGGCATTGAGTAGCTGTCAAACTATGGAATGCTGTTCCTGTCACAGAAAAACATTATAAAACATATTATTCCATTAGATTTTGGGACTATTACTATAGGGTTGTTCAATTCACATTTTCACACCTCTACTACTCCTTGTTAAGCATTTTCTGCACACATCCTTTTTATGTGATTCTGGTATTCCATACATTTTTTAATTAACCCTCAGTCTGGTGTTGACGTCCAAGATGGCTGCACACTGATCAACAGCTTAACTTCGGCTCTCCCAGTGTGAAAACTGAAAATGAGAAATGACAGTCGGTTATATTGTCACCTTGAGTAAAATTCAGTTACCCGCTACTAAATACACTACCTGGATGCCCTCAAAGAAACTAAGAGAGTTTGAAAGAAAATCAGCTAGAAAAGGTGAAGAGAAAACACTGACTGGGAAGAATCCTGCAGCTGTTCAGTAAAAAGCAGTTCAAGCTCCATCTTTGGTGCGGGACATGGCTTCCAGTAATCTAGAGTTAAAAATAAGTTAAATGTGCTCTGAGTGGATCAAAATAAATGAAACACTGATGGAGTATATCAACTCAAATAATAAAAGGCTGCAAAGAAAGATTTGTTGATATAACTGCAAAAATCAGAGGTCAAAATAAAGAAAAAGTGAGCTGAGTATGAGACTTCTCAAGAAGGGATATTTCAAACAAATGTAGGGAATATCTGGGATTTTCTACAGTACCAGAGAAACAAGAAGGAACAGACTGTATTAATTTTATGAAGGCACAAATAAGCAACTAGACTGGTATTCCACAGCAGGACTTGTTAATTGAAAGGGCACACCATGTATATGCTCCAAATATGGCCATGAGAAAGCAGTCAAGAACTTTATTATTAAAGATGCAAACCTAGAAGCAGGAAGAGTTGATCCTGACCACACTGTGTCAAAAGGGCGGAGTATTAAAAGTTGGAGATAGCAGAGTGTTTGTGTAAAATTATTATTTAATGTACACCAGGCAGAAGAGAAATATTTTCTTGTATCATTTTTTAGAACATTTCTCCCCTGACCTCTACTTCCTGACCCAGTCTGACTTTCCCAGTAAACAAATTTTAAATAAATAAATATATATTCCAGTAATCTGGGAATGACAAGAGGCAGGAGTGAGATTCAAGCTGCTGTATCCAGCTGATTTCAGAATATTTTTTTCCTGGAGAAACAGAGTCATTGTTTAATGCAGAACAGGCTAAGGAGGAAATCCCGAAGTTTGTTCATTAAAAAATGAGCCATCAAGCAGAAGGGAACTCTGCTTGTCTTTCTTCTAATAATAAAACACACAGAGGGACTTTGCCAGAAAACTTTATCCACTGTTCCAAAGGAAAATGCTTGACAGACAGAGAAAAGCATAGAAGTTGACCAGAAAAATCAAAAGCACTGTGGAATTGAACTGGAATCTGGATCTGGGAGCTGAAGATGAACAGAAAGAAAGCCAGCAACACAGAAATTAATGTATAAATGTGAGACTGCAAAGTATCAATAGCATTTGTGAAATATAGCTGTACAAGAGGATATGGGACATTTTGACCCTGGACGGTTCGACCCTGGATGGTTTGACCCCCACTGAAATGGCAAAGCAAGAAAAAATAAGCCACATATATTTTGACATAAAGAAGAAAAATGTTATATACTGCTCATGCATCCACACAGTTGCTGAGAAAATGTCAAAGAGTGCCTCAAAAAAAAAAAAAAACAAGAAAAAAGAAGTCAAGAGGATATATATAACTGTTTAAAACATTTGCATTTGAAATACATGTAATAATATTATTAATGTTAATTTAAAATAATATTAATGTTTACAATGTTAAATAATATTGATTTTAAAGTTAAAAACCTGTTATTAATTAAATTAATTATATTTGCAAATTAAATAAAATGTTAAATAAATTAACATTTACATATAGAAAAGTTAAATAATATATTAAATTCCAGTGAAAAAAATCATGATTGATATGTTAAGCAATTAAATACATTTATAAAACTTTAAAAACTTGTTTTATATAATTGGGGTCAAATAGCCCAGGGTCAAATCGTCTGGGGTCAAACTGTCCACTAGCTACTCCCATAGACAATACATGTATATTTAAACATTAAAGTGTATATAATTGCATTGGGGCCTAACTGTCTGGGGTCAAACCGTCCTTAGTTGAATAGTCTTGCTTCCATATAAGAATAAAATAATTTTCTTGGGTGGTGAAAGCCAGGGTACCTTTTTGGCTAGGCTTGTATAGGCCCTAGGGCCGATAGCCTAGTACCTACCTATGAACCTATGAATAATTGGAAAAGTGAATTTTTGTTGACTTTATTAAACTTGTGAGAAACTGAAAAACATTTGCCTCACTTGATTTCATTAATGTTTGTAAGGACTCTGATGGGACAGGAGGAATAAGGAAAAGGTAAGTGTAAGTAAAACAACTTCTTTTTGTAACAGTATTTCTATGAATCTTTTAACAATATTAATTGCATATTTTACAGTAAGCTAGTTTCAGTTGTTCTTGTATGTGATAAAGTTATTATAGTAAAGAGATGCCTTTTTTCTTCTTCTTCCTCTTCTCTTTCTTTCTTTCTTTCTTGGTATTAAGAAATGTAGGCATTACAGTGGAAAAAGATAAGAAAAGTTAGACAAAGGCATGTTTAAGTTAACAGGCTGTAATCTTGGGTCTCTAAGGTTGGGGATGCAGTGTAAAAGCACAGATTATAATTCTGATACCCTTTTCTGGGTCAGTGATTAAGGAGTCTCAATCCTCACCATGGACACTACTGTGAGACGTTCATTTGGAACAAAAATAGATACACATAGTATTTCCATATGCAGCCCTCTGCACCAAGCACAATTTCCCTTAAGAGCACACAGGGAACAAACTCCTGTCCTGGGCTGGGTTTCTCTTTCTCTCACCAGGCCCCAACTAAGACTCCACACTGACCACAGCTGTACAGTTGAGTCCTCAGCCAGGTGTTCCAAACCAAGACCTCTACCACCCTCTCTGTAAAACCAGTGTTCTGTGTCCTTGCTCCAAGTAGTTGACATACACACACTTTGAGATTTGATTTTCACACACACACACACACACACACACACACACACACACACACACACACACCTGAGAAAAGCTGGCACAGATTTATCAGCTATGTCCCCTCTGCCCAGGTGATAAAGTAGGTACTGCCACCAGAACACTCCAAAGCCAGCTACTCTAACGCTCTTACCAGAGTATCCAATTATACTGAGTACAATTACTACTAATGTAAATAGTAGTGTTTTCCCAATGCAGCAAGGCTCTCAGGAGTGGCCACAGTGTCACCAAATAAACATAAGTATTCTTAAAGTTTAAAATATTCTCTAAAAGGCCAGCCACAGTGAAAAGTTTAAATATATTTAATAATAAATAGTAAATGAACATGAAAATACTAAATATCTATTTACAATAAGCACCAGAGTTTCAATCACAGCAAATATTAAAAGTAACACAGATGGATAGATTCACACAGATACAGAAAAGCAGTACTTAATTAATCTCACTATATTTTCCTGGCTGATCTAAATAATTACTATTCCCCGGTTACTTACTAAAGCAAGGCAAGATGAAGTGGGCAAGTGAGTGGTCTTGCATCTTGTCAGGTTTCACAAACAGACTGCCTCATCTGGTATTAAAACATTATTTTAGTGCTAGATTACAGAATGACATTACATACATCAGGTCACCTGACTTCTGGTTTTCAACTCTACCCCCTTACTAGAAACAGAATCAGAATCTAGCACATATGTGTCACTATACACAAACATAGAGTATTGTTAAGATGTGTTACACCATCTGGAAGCTATAAAACCATTAAAAAAAATTCCACCCTTCCAGGGTAGCAAGTAAAACTGTAAGATGCAATATTTATGACCTAAACCAGGTAATTTAATTTCAGACTATTTTTCAAAGTTAGATGGACTGAGATTAACTTCTTATCTTCCAGTATACTCTGTTACAATATATTCATTTCAACAGTTACAATACATTCTGACATACAGGTGTATTTGTTTTCTGTCCAGCAAGACTCACTGTTGGCACATTTCTAACACAAGCAGCTTTACAAATACATTTTCAACACAATCACCTGTATAAATCGGTTTGATATACAAATGACATGTAATTCTTTACAAAACTCCAGCTAGCTATGCTGGCATATGTTACACATCCACTGCCCTATTTTTCTTGACATAGTTGGCAATACCTCACATCGTTAAATCAACATCTGTAGAGCTGATGTGTTTTCTTTTACTTTTGCATAGGTGAATGGCTTTATTACTACTCGGCTTATTATAATAAATTTTAAGTGGAAACATGTAAATATGAAAGCACCAAATATAATGAAAAGCTTTCCTATAGCAAGAAATGTTTCAGTTTCTTTTTCAAGCTGCAACAGAGGATTACATTTTTCTTTTTTCCTCTATCTTTTCCATGGAGGCAAGCTGGTAACAGGACAATAAAAAGACACTGGTTTCTTCAAGGCTAAACTTTAATGATTTCTGAAAGTATGTAAATAGTTTTCAAGTTAAGGAGTGGGATAAAGATAAAAAAGAGCATGCACCAATCAGTGTAAGCACAAGCACAGGCAATAACATGTGTCTTAGCATGGATAACCTCAATTTCAGGTTAATTAGGGCTTGTGCTATCAGCTGTCTATTTGGCACAAATGTTCCTATTAGGAGGAATAAACTTCATTATGTGAAGATGTGCATAGTTGTGTGTTTGTATTAAGTTAACAGGTTACGGGAGTGTTCTGGGAGTGGGTTTTTTTAGGGTTCTTATTAAAACAAAAAGTCTTGTAAAATGTAACATAGGTTCCAATTTTGATGGTAAGGAAAAACTGTAGACATGGTTAACCTGCCAAACATTAATGGGTGCATGTATCCCAAAAGCTAGAAACAGACATTTTAAAAAGCTGCCATATATAAAAGATGGGGATAATGACTTCTTACCATAATTGTGACACTTTCCATATTATCTTCGAATGTGAATGGTCACACAGGAATAGACAAAAAGGAAAGAAAACTTAATTATAATAAGAAATGCAGAGTGCATATAGCAATGCTACAAGAGACACATTTGAAAATAACTGAGCATGTGAATTTGATAAAGGAATTATTTCAGGATGGATATTCTAAAGAAAATCAGGGACAAAGGAAAAGAGGAGTACTTATATTAATTAATGGAGGAGCTACAGAAGTGATAAAACAGGAAAAAAAGATAATGGCAGATTTGTAGTAGTATAGAGCTACTGGCAAGCGATGAGGATTACAATGGCATGTATCTATATTCTACCTATAGCTGCTATTTTGGAGCTTTAACAAATTTTAGGAGAAATAATCAGCTTTCAGCAGAGAATATTAATTATAGGTGGGGACTGGAATTTGATTTGAAACAATGAGGATGTATCTGGGGACCTAGAAGGCAAAATATAAGAAAAGATGGTAGATTTCTAAAAAAAAATTATAAAAACAGTTATCATGAAAGACTTGAATTCAGTTGTAGGAACCTGGGAAGAATTTACATACTACTCCCCAAGGTACAATAACTGTACTAGACTTGACAGAAATTATATTTCACATGAATGTGCCCATTTAATTGAGAACACAAAACACATCCAATAATTATTTCAGATCATGTGCCAATAATTAGTAAGATAATGCAGGGTAATGAAGTAAGATGAGGCACTTCCCCACCTACCTGTTTAAAAGCATCTATATTACCCAATCAAAAGTTTAGGTTAGAGAATACTTAAACATCGAACTGGTAATATCAAAAAATTAAAACAGAGAACGGCCGATTTAATGTAAGGAATGAATTCCCTCGGCTGCAAAAAAAAAAATTAAACCAAAATAAAGTGGGGGGCTTCACTCCCCACCCCCCCCCAATGTGCGAGGATGTGCCGCCCACAACCCCCCAGCTAAATATACCAACTCTGAGATTGCTCTACAGTGGGGAAAGGGGCAAAATCCGCATAACGGCCAAGGAAATTCTTTCCCTGCATTAAATCGGCCGTTCATGGTTTTTTGCTTTCACTATTACCAGATCGACATTTAGGTATTCGCTAACCTAAACATTCAGTCAAGTAATAGGAACCCGTTAAAAAGATAGGAATTTAAGGAATGGGTAATGGAAATTATCTGGGAGTCATTAAGAAAGATAAAACTACTCCAGAAACTATGGCTAGTGAGTGAGCTATAATGAAAGTGTAGTTTAAAAATGGGGTAGAACTAAAAGAAAAGGAGGTCTTGTTAAGAAGTAATAAAAAATATTTAGAGGGGTTCACAAATGTTAAAGTATTACAAAATAAGTGGATTCTCATAGAACAAGAAGAGGCACAACTGCAGAGTGCTAAAGAGAAAATCAGGCGATACCTCGATAATAAGCATGAGTTTAGAAAGATTGCTGTTAAGTACAAAAACTTTTGGCACAATTACTTAGGCAACAGATAGCAGAAAGAGCTATTAATGTAGGTAGCCTATAAGAAGAAAAATAACCTGAGATCCTGTCATGATATTACAGATATTTTTTTTTTTTTACTTTTTATGAAAATACGTATAAAGCAGAGAAGTGGGAACATCAAGAAAAGCACATGTGGAAATATTTATGGGAGATTTCAATATGTCAAGGTTAAAGATAGATGAGGCCCAACAACTAACAGTTAAGATAGGAGGAGATGAGATAAAAATGGTGATATACAACCAATCTACAGGAAAATCTCCAGAAATAGATGGCATTCTGTTGAAATTTTGGAAGCTAAAAGGGAAGAAAGTGAAAAAGATCAGGAATGTTTTGTTTAAACATTAAAATATTTCAAATGGATGGGAGACACCAAATCCTGGAAAAAAGATGGGGTGACTGCAATACCTAAAGATGGTAAAAGACCCACCTAATGCAGCTTCATATAGGCCGATTTCAACTTTAAACTATGGATTATGTCTATAATTCTTAAAAGAATGGCAAAGGTGATGCCACAATTGATAGATATAGACCAATGTAGTTTTGTGGAGGGGAAACAAATATTTGACAACATTACTAGAACAATGATGATTCAGAGGGAAGGAGAATGTAAGAAAATACCGCTGCCATTAGTGGGTCTTAATGTAGTCAGGCATTCAACAGAGTAAGCTGGGCTTTTATGAGTACCGCAATGGAAGCATTTGGATTTCCTGAAAAAAATAATATAGTTTATTAGAAGGATATATGAGGGATGACAGGCAAAATCGAAGTGGAAGGGTTCCACTCTGATAAGTTGTGTCTGAAAACAGAGGAACCAGGCAGGGGTGTCCTCATTCACCTTTGTAGAATAACAAAGAGTACAGAGGAAGTAAGAATAGACAGGGAGAGAGTAGTACATCAACTATTGGTATATAATAGTTTCAGAAACCTAGTGATGAGGTTAGCACATAGTCATGCACTGGGAGGATATCTAGAAATGAACTAGACTTTCTACATGTCTTATGTATGTCTATAGCTGATGCCTGCTATTTGTTATCAGAATATAGCACAGGCTTGACCATAGTACAACAAAATGCATTTATTTTTATTTATTTATTTAACATTTGTGATCAATCACAGCATGAAGTTATGGGAAAGAGTAGTGGAAGCTAGGTTAAGAAGGGACGTGATGATTAGTGATCAGCAGTATGGTTTAATGCCGGGAAAGACCACTACAGATGTGATGTTTGCTCTGAGAGTGTTGTTGGAGAATTACAGAGAAGGTCAGAAGGAGTTGCATTGTGTTTTTGTAGACTTAGCATATGACAGGGTACCTAGAGAGGAGTTGTGGTATTGTACGAGGACGTCAGGAGTGTCAGAGAAGTATGTAAGAGTGGTACAGGATATGTACGAGGGTAGTGTGACAGCGGTGAGGTCTGCAGTGGGAGTGACGGATGCATTTATGATGAAGGTTGGATTACATCAAGGATCAGCTCTGAGCCCTTTCTTATTTGCAATGGTGATGGACAGGTTGACAGATGAGATCAGACAGGACTCCCCATGGACTATGATGTTTGCAGATGACATTGTGATCTGTAGTGAGAGTAGGGAACAGGTGGAGGAGACCCTGTAGAGATGGAGATATGCTCTATAGAGAAGAGGAATGAAGGTCAGAAGGACTAAGACAGAATATATGTGTTTTAATGAGAGGGAGGATAGAGGAATGGTGAAGATGCAAGGAGTAGAGGTGGCAAAGGTGGATGAGTTTAAATACTTGGAATCAATAGTTCAGAGTAATGGTGAGTGTGGAAGAGAGATGAAGAAGAGTGTACAGGCAGGATGGATTTGGTGGAGAAGAGCGTCAGGAGTGATTTGTGACAGACGAGTGCCAGTAAGAGTGAAAGGGAAGGTCTACAAGAGGGTAGTGAGACCAGCTATGTTATATGGGTTGGAGACAGTGGTACTGACAAAAAGGCAGGAGTTTGAGCTGGATGTGGCAGAGTTAAAGATGTTAAGATTTGCACTGGGTGTGATGAGGGTGGACAGGATTAGGAATAAGTATATTAAAGGGTCAGCCCAGGTTGGAAGGTTTGGTGACAAAGCCAGAGAGACAAGATTACATTGGTTTTGACATGTGCTGAGGAGGGATGCTGAGTATATTGGGAAAAAGATGCCAAGGATGAAGCTACCAGGTAATAGGAAAAGAGGAAGGCCTAAGATAAGGTTTATGGATGTGATGAGAGAGGACATGCAGGTGGTTGGTATGACAGAGCACGATGCAGAGGACAGGAAGAAATGGAAACAGATGATCTGCTGTGGCAACCCCTAACAGGAACAGTCTGAAGAAGATGATGATGATGATTTAACATTTGTTTACCAGGATAGTCCGACTGAGTGAAAAACCT